>NC_086371.1:21879045-22179045 GCF_036324505.1 Eleginops maclovinus
AAATCAAGTCTGACATTTATGTTTGGTTAAACTTGGCAGTACACTTGACATATTTCAAAGTAGAGCTCCAATCTGTGGAGTGATAGTGATATTAATGTCCATTATCATCTGGTCCATTTCATGGATTTCATGGTAATCCATCAAATAGTTAAAAACCACAAATGTCAACGAGAATTCATTTTTTGTGGAACATGAATGTCTACAATGCTTTTTTGAAATCCATTTAGCACACTACATCCAAACTGACATCCCCCTACTAAAGTTAAGTGACCCACATGAGGAACTGTAGAAAGTTTGAATCATTTTTAATATAATAATTCTCCCTGACGCTTTACTCGCACATTTTTTATGCAGTGCCATGCTGTTAAGCAGAGTGAAGGCTCTTTGAATAAAGTTTGCAATAAGGTGCCTTTTAAAGGTTTTTATCTATACAATTCAAACTTATACAAATACCTACTTAATTTCACAGAAAGGAATCATACTCTGAGTGTATATGTGATTGTTTTAAATTGTATACCTCTCAAAGTTCAGATTTCGCTTGAGTTGGGAACCAGTTATGTTGTAGACATTGAGATATTTCAGTTAAAACATGCTCTTGGTGCTAGAGGAAAAGACAGGGTTCAATAAACTCATTAAAATGTGTCATCTTGGAGCCACAACATAATATGCAACATTAAGTAGGGATGGTTTTTTTTCAGAATGGACCAAAGTGGTGGACCAACCAACCCCCCATTGACATCAACCCTATGGCCTGGTAGCATGGCTTATTATTTAGCTCCATTTAATGTTAGCACTTGTTCCTGTGGGAAACCACCACATCAAACACTTCTGGGTCCATTTTATCCTGATAGTATTTTTAGATCACCACTCAACCCAAATCCAAACATGTATTATGCATGTGAAGCTGCTTTGCTGTGACGATGATGAGGTAATGGATTCATTGACATCCACAAAAGAAAAAGTAGCTTTGACTGTTGGTTTGTGCCACAGAAAAGATTAGTTTTTTAGCTGCACATCTTCTTTCTACGGAGCATGATTTGTGAAACACTCAATGATTTCTTTCAATAAATGTATTAATCGTGTTACTTACATGTGCTTCTGCATTCCCATGAAATGACCATGACAGTACAGATTAAATTACACAACAATATGAGTAATTAACATGGAAAAATATTTGATGTGTAATTATTCTTAGGAGAAAAAGAGAACATTATGTAATTTAAACAGAATTAGGCTAAAAAACACTTCATACACAGCCACACACAAGCACATGTGTTTCGTACATAAAAAGGTGCAAGGTCAAAGGTTGCCTTGCTATGTGTTTATTAAGTCGTGTGAATCAAACACACACGCAATCAAGCTGACAGAATCGCACACACAAACACACACACACACACACACACACACACACACACACACACACACACACACACACACACACACACACACACACACACACACACACACACACACACACACACACACACACACACAATTCAAAACATTGAAGGATTGCGATTCCTCCTGTAACAAATTTACATTGAGTGTGAATCTGGCAGTAGACAAATCATTCTGTGTGTGTGTGTGTGTGATGCTGTGTGTGTGTGTGTGTGTGTGTTGCTGTGTGTGTGTGTGTGTGTGTGTGTGTGTGTGTGTGTGTGTGTGTGTGTGTGTGTGTGTGTGTGTGTGTGTGTGTGTGTGTGTGTGTGTGTGTGTGTGTGTGTGTGTGTGAAATCCATGCCAGAATATTTGGAAACAAAGATGTATTGTCTCCCCTGTACATTTATATTCAGCCAATTTATCATATATGGAGCTATGTGTGTGTTGGTGCACTTGTGTGTTTGTGTGTAGGCGTGTGTTTCAGGGACAAGCTGAGAGGAATTGTTAACATGCAGATATTAGGTAACCCCCACATTGACCATTGTGTCTCCCTAAATTAAATAAAGTAGGGATACAAATTGGCTACGTGCACTTTGACAACAGATTTGTCTGATTCACAAATTGTGTTTTGTCCAGAATCAACAAGCGTTTGCTTTGACTTATCACCAGGCGACACTTACTCATCACACAATCACAGTTGGCTGGGAACAAAACAACTTCCTAGACAGCGCACATTTCTTTTTGCCGATTTATGATGTTTATGCCTTTTTTGAAAAAGGGTTGATGCTGAAAAAAAAAGATATTGAAACTTATTTGTTTTGACGTACCAAACATTTAATGCACATGAATGACTAGCTGTTTAAAATGTTTGCGTCTTCCCCGACATTCATTTATTGTCTTTTATTCCCAAAGCATGATATATGACGTCACAAGAATTTAAATGTGCCCAACTCATCCAAATTCACACAGACTTCTGGTAGTTTGGTCGGATGGCCAAACAACTAGTTTTGTTTCATCCTACTTCAACTTTTCTCAACATTAGTTTGACAACTGAATAGATAAACAAAAGTGATATGTTAGCTTCACACGGACATGCCAGATTTAAGCTAGTCTGAAATTACTGGTGTCTCAAAAGCAGTCGCTAACAACTTACCTTAGCATAGCATTAACTATTTCTGAAGACTAAGAAGCTTCTATGAAGTCTTAGGAAATACATATCTTGCTTATTTGTTGGAAAAGAGATATAGTCATATGGTTAAGTAGTTTGTTAACCATGGTCTGGCCATGTTGTTACTCTGTTAGCATTGTTAATCCTCTAAGCTAGTTTCTCTACTAACCGTGCAAACTAGCATGAAGTTAGCTAGTTAGTTAGAGCTGTTTGTTTTAAATTGTAGCTTAAGCTTATTTTTTTCCTTACATTATTTGCGTACATTTAACTGCTGGATAATCCAAGAGTTGTTGTTTTGAGTTTGTGCTTCCCCAACACCCACTGTATTGCCTTTAAAAAGACTATAGCCGTAGCAGATGCACCTTGTGTGTATAGACTGCGCTTGAATGTTTTTGTGTGTCATCTTAGCCTGTGAAAGATACCATAACTCACCACAAAGTCTCTTTCCCTTTCCTAATGTTTAAGGCATTCTCAAAGCCTGAGGATATGAAACTTATTTTACTTCAGATTCAAACATTTTTAATTGACATGGATGTGTCTCAAATCGCAGTCTAGTCATACCCACTCTCGTCTTCGCATTGATTCATTCAAATTCTAAAATATGATTTTATTTTACGCAAAACATGCTTTTAGTTTGTTTTGATCAAGTGGTTTTACATGTTAGCCATAGTCTGTAAAAAGGAAGGCTTGCAGGCACTTGCCTCTATCCACTGAGGACCTATATGAGAATACACTCAGTTACTCATTCAATGGGAACTATATACTGTGTGTCAGAGTGGTTTAAAATAACCTCTTCATTACTCTAATGGATTTGAAGAGGTGGAAAAAGGCTGAAAGAGTTTTCACACTGATACCATACATACATGCCCGCACATACACTCACACACAGTCACACACTCACATACACTCAATGTTTAGTTAAGTTAGATCACATAAGTGTATACAGCTTTCAGTGTTGTCTCCGCGTCTGCCAGCCCGTTTCTGACTCTTTGCTAGAAGAATGATAAGAATTGACATACAACCTTTCTCTCTGTCAAACACACACAACCTTACTGTCATGGCTGAATACAAGTTTAAAGATTAAATAAAACAAAGTAGAAGATCTTTGAAACTTACAATTAACAAAATATCTTTAATTCATATTTTATATGAACACATCTCCTCTATGTGACTGAATACATTATCCCTATTTCATGCCACCCTAAATACATGTTGTATCTTCAACCATGTGATTTAGTACTTTATTAATATTATTGCAAATTAAATATAAAAGCCCAGCAGCCTTAGTTCCCTCTCAATTGATGAGTACTGTAGTTTCGTATATTCTGTGCTACATTCACCTTCAGAATATCACCACAATTGTTACTTTGGAGAGTGCTTCAATGGTAAAGTTATTTATGGCCTTAGCCTGAATTTGAATTGAATCATCTTAAATAAAAAATATTTGAAGTTGATGAACATTACTTTCAAACCACTTGTAAATTACCTGTGAATCTATTCATAGTGTTTTATTGTGAACATTTCTAAAGGAATTGACCTTTTTTTTTTAAACACCATGAAAACTTTTTATATAATAAAGATCATACATATGCAAGTTACAACTTTTTCCAGAGGTTTTATCAGGGCATCAATATAAAAAAGACCTCAAAGTAGAGTTATTGTTAATGTAACAATCATGAGCTGGACACAAACAAGACTCAAAATCAATGCTGCTGCCGGTCTGCTGGCTACAACAATTGAAACAGTTTGAAAAACACTGCTTTTAACATACCCTCAAAGAAAGTAGCGTATGCTGACAGTCAGGAAAACACACATTTACAGCATTGACTTGTTCAACTGAGCTGCTTAAATGTAAAAATGGAAATATTGCTTTTTCAGCCTTTTGGCAAGGGTTTCACCTCCCTCACATGCTGCTACACTCCACCTCCCTTATCATCTGTGTCTGCGGGCCTCTTTTCTCCAACAATATGTGGCCACAATCTGCTTGCAGTTTGACAGTCTCATTTCGCCTCAGGGAAACACAAGCTAAACTGACGTAGTGGGTGGTAAGGCTGCCTTTTTGAAGGTTTCTCTTAGTAATGAAACAATCAACATAAATCTTGTGATGAATTATATGCCCCGGCAGTGCTGTAGTGGAAATGAAGAACGGCTTTGTTAACAGGTGTTCACTGGGGATTTGTTGCCCTGCTTAGAGCTAACGTAACTGGCTTAACTTGTTTTAAACGGACCGTGGGTGGCGATGTCCTCATCTTGGATTTTACATCAACTGACATTTTGCATCTGTGTTATTTGTGTCCCTTTGTCCATTTGTGTGTGATTGTCCATCTGTCTGACCAATGTTCCTTCTCCCGTCCCAATTGACATTTTGCTCTACGTCTACGCCATAAAATATGAGAGTAAATACCCAACTTGTGAACCCACAAAGCTTCTATGTGTCATAAAAACTGTTGTTTTTAAACTACTTAACATGATCACGGCAACTCAAGCTTTATATTTCTGACGATTTGCAATTACCCTTCAAAAAGCACAAAGTGGTGTTATTATGTAAAGATTATCCAGTTGATCATAAGAACTATAAAGGTTGCCAAAGAGCTTATTGCCGGTAATATAGAATTCCAATTAAAAGATCCTATTGCTTTTTGTTGACATTCTTGTCAGCCTACAAAAATACATCATCACTGAACCACTCATTTGACCAGTGTTGTGACATTGTATAGCTAAAGGCCTGTGGAATGAACTTCTGATGCACGAGTACAGATTTGCCTTTGTCATGGCAATATGATCCAACTTTTTAACCTCTTTCTCTGTCTTTATCTTTGTCCACCTCAAACACCTGAGGGTGGGACATGTTTGACCTTAATATTTCCAACTCTTTTCCCCACCCATGATTCAAGTGCCAAACTAACACTTCGCCTCCTGTCCAAATGACCTCAGGTTCAGAAGAGAATGTGTCTTGAAGTGGTTCGGCATCTGTGTGTGTGCACATTAGCCACCAAAGAAACACCTACCACCTCAGGCTCCATTTCTTTTTTTGTCCCACTCTGCCTTTCTCGCCATTTGTTTCCCTCAATCAATGTCTTCACACCTTTCATTCCATCTCTACCTCTTAACCTTTCTCTCTCTGCTCCCCAACTGCTTTCCATCTATTAATTCCCTCACAAACTTTGTCATTTTGTCCCTTTCTCATCTCTCTCAGCTGGAGTTGTAGCCACAGCTTTCGATTTTTGGCTCTCTCTATTACCAGTAGGGAGTTAATCTCAGTATTTTTCTGTGATGTCAGACTCTTATTTCCATCTCATATCTTGAAGTAGTATTTCAAAACACTGCCATGCTCTAGCGCCTCTATGTGCATCTAATTCCTAGTCCTTCAAGTGAGTTTCTGTATCTATATTTAAATTGTTAGTATGTTCAGGTGAAAGCCACTTTGTGAGTATTTGTTTGTAGGTGAGATCCACATGATTTTCTTACTTCACTGTCATGTTTACTCATTCTCATGTTCCTACCTTTCATTTTTGACATGGAACAACATTGCTCTTTTAATGACTTCTTGTAGCTGTGTGATGACTCTGTCACACAGCTCACAGTATTTCCTTCAGATTTCTGAACTTTGTCACACTTGCAAAGATGATTTCGATGTCCAAACCTCCCCTGATGCCACGGTATGACATTTCATTTCATAGCAACAAGCAATCCTGCTGTGCTCTGCTACCTCTGTTGCTTGGAAAAGAAATAAAAGCGGTAAAAAAAAGGTTTTAAACCCATTAAAGGTATATCTGTATGCTGTTGTTATTTTGACAAAACTATGCTGCGTTGTTACAGTAATCTAGAGTGCTGTTGACAGTAAAATTGGAAAATGTAAGAAAAGGTGGTTTTGACAGCAGCCAATATGATACAAGATACAAAGAAAATATTAAAAAAACAATCTTTCTTCAAGGTGAATGCGTACTAAAGCAAACATCTCCATTATGTCGATGACACCCCTGCTACCTTCCACTGAAACTTGTTATCAATGCAGGGTAAACTCCATTTAAAAAATACTAGAGAGGAAGAACCTTAATTCACCTAAACCAGAATAAAACTGAAGACTTTATCGTCATCTCGTAGTTATCTTTGATTCTGGTCTCAAATTTCACCAACAAATCTACACTTTAGCATCTTAGAAAACATTTTATATCAAATGTTTATAATACCTGACGATTATTTTTGATTAATCCATTTTCAATTTCAATCAAAAATTGACAATGGAGTGTGAGATGGTCAGGAGAATCAGAGCAGCAGGACAGGTACTGCATTCGCTTTACCACATCGTTGATCAACAGAAAGCTGAACTACAAGGCAAAGCCCTTAATCTACAGGTCCACCTTCATTCCCACTCTCAACAGAAAATGAGCGAGATTGCGGATACCTAGGGAGGTGTTCCCGGCACATCCAGCTGGGAGGAGACCAAGAGGTTGACCTACGACCAGGGGGAAGGTTTACATCTTCATGCTTACCAAGGAGCACCTTAGAACCCCCCAGTCAGAGCTGAAAGATGTGGCAAGGGAATGGGAAGTCCAGGCCCTCTGCTGGAATTGCTTTCTCCACAACCCAACTCCGGATAAGTGCTTAAAGATGGATGGACTGATGCTTTCTTAATTTACATTTCATTATGTTCTTAAATGTCATACTAATGCATTTTGCTGCATTGTGTAGTGGGTCGCGGACCAATTTTGAGTGGGTCGCAGATATGCAAGGAAAAAAAAGTTGAGAAAAAAAAAACACGGACAAAGGTCAAACATTTATTTTGAAGTCTACTTTTATTCTGAAGGCCGACATTTCTAATGCTGGTCTGAGCCGTTTGAATGGAAATGTCGGAGACCAGAAAGGGTTTGGAAAGGTGCTGTCATGTTGAGATACTCTTCTCAATAAAACATACATAATTCAAATGAAGAAATGAACAATGAATGAAATGAAATAAGAACCCCGGTTTAAAGATTGACAGGCGACTTATCAGAACGAATCGTAGTAACATTTAGTACATGGTGACCCATCAGATTCTGGCATTTTTTATAATAATGAAAAATATGTGTAGGCTGTCTTTCATTTTGACCCACAAAACAATGGGGGCTATCTACCCTTATCCACAATTTAAAGTAATTTACAAAGCCACTCTCCTCTTTCCTCTCCTCTCTGTGAGGCGCAATTAACAAAAGATAAATGGCAATAAATATTATTAAATAAGCCGGGTAATAATAGATTTATTCATAATAATAGATGGATTTGTTTTATATTTATATATAAACTGTTGGTCGTGATTTTTTGATGAAGAAAAAAGTGGGTCCCGAGACTTAACCAGTTGAGAACCACTGGTGTAGAATACTTAAAATTGCCATTCTTTGAAAAACAAACCATTTGGGTTTTAAACTGTTTCCAGCATCTTCCTCAGTGATTGGATTACTCCAATAACTAAATGTATACATCAACAATAAAATCAGATACCTAGTTTACAACTGAGCCACACTGAAATGCATTTGACAACTCTGTAAAATGATAATATATATTTTAAAACAAGTTTTTTTATTTATTATTTATTTTTATTACACCCAAACTTTCATAATTCTTCCCAATACTTTTGGTATGTTTCAGTTTACTAGTGAACATATTTAGATTCACCCAAAGCATGCATTTATGAGGCCGCAGCAGCATAGCATTAGCATTGGTAACTCGTGCCCTGGGCTTATAAGCCATTACAAAGTCAAACACTGCAGCTCATTTATTCAGTTAACCTCACTCACCCACACTCTTTATAGCTCATCCAAATCAATGAAAACAAAACACAAGCTGAGCTGACAGATAGCATTTTGGGTCTAAATTAAAGTCACTGTGGGTAATTATTTAACTAAAATAAACATTATCTTTGTTGCAATTTCTCTGCTGCTTTTTTTCTCTTTGTATGCAAGTGTTAGTGTGTTTGATATTTGCTCACTGAACGATATCTTAACCAACTCTAATTATGTGCGTGTGTTAAAAACCTAACTATAGAGACATGCTGACCGTGTTCCCATGGTGAGCTAATTAATCAGATGAATTGAATACTGTTAATCAATAGGCAACGGGGGTTAGACATTAGTAAGTTAATACGATTCTCATTGGCTGGGGTTGCAGTAACTGTTTACATGTGTGTGCACTAGTGTTTGCTTCCATTTGATCTAATAGTGGATTAATTAAGAGGACATTGAAAACGTCTTTGATTCTGTATAAAACAAATCTAACTGCGTGCTATTATTGTTGGTTCTATCTTCTTTCCTTTTTATAAATCAATTATGAAGGACAAAAGAAGAGGACACATCTATAATGATCTGATCTAAAAAGTGTAAATGTTTAGGTTATATGTCATATAAGACACATTTAAAGTATTTTTCAACATCAATGTATTACTCTTGTGTAAATTGTAGAGCATACTCTTAATATAGATAAATAATTAACTGGATAAGAGGAATGGTGACACCATGTTTAATAGAGATATCGGCCATTGGTCATGTTTCAATCTTTGCTCTCAATTCTCAAGTGAATTTTGAACAAACTTTGTAAAGTCGTGCAAAAAAGAAATGCAACTTCCAACAACTGGTATGGAGCGAACAAACTCGGAGAGCCAAAGTTTGCCTGTGAGATACACTTCACAAAAGGCTGTAAATCAACAGTCAACATAGGAGAAAAAGTAGAGGTTGCAATATGGACACAAAACAAGACGCCTTGGCCTTCTAACCAATGTATGATAGAAATATAGAGAGAGCTCTTCAGGAATGTGTTTCAATTGAGCAAGATTTAATAATAATCTTCTGAAAGTTAGTATAGAGAGGTGCACTGATAACGTATTTTTGTAGGCCAACCAGGAAATAAGCATTGTGTGGTCTCTCTCGACAAACAGCAATAGGATTTCCCCATTGCTTTTTTTAATTTAAGGCTTGTAATCACAAACAAGTTCAAAAAACCATTGACTTTGACACCAGTGAACCTGAAGAGTTTAACAGGTTGACTCATCCTCCAGTTTTAAAACTAATTTCTGCAGAACTCTATTGGCCATGTTCTAAGCTAAGACATGTGTTTTGCGCACTTTGGGAATATCCAGGACGCTACCGCCTTCATATTCTCTACCAAAGAAAAGTCTTTCCAAATTCCCAAATATCTTACAAAGGAAAAACCACCTCAAGCAAGGTAAAAAAGCATTGTTGCACACTGTTAAAGGTGTCAATGTAGGCCTTTACCATTCAGCATTTCTAACATGATAGCAAAAAGTTACGTTCATGGGAAAAGCTTCGTGTAAACCAGATGTAACATAACGATAGAACGAAACGCAGTGCCTTAGTGGAACAAAACATTGAACTGTAGCTTAAAAAATATATAAAAATATAAAATCTTACGAAACATATGTTATGCGCTGATAGCAAACACTGCTCATTAGCTGTTGAAAAGCTTGTTAAATATGAACTATATATAAAATATTTGTGTTGAGTAGCTGAGGACCCCAGTGGGAATGAATGAAGTCGAGTTAGGCCACAAGCTGCTACAAGAGGAATAGTTCGAGGGAAGTTCGGAAGTAAAGTAATGGGGGGTAGCCATTGACCTTTGGAGTAGACACACACAAACACACTCTTACACACCCAAAAAACTGAAAGTTATCTTCAGCATGACAGGTGCCTGTGGCCAGGTCATATAAACAGATTTACGTTGAAAAACACACACACACACACACACACTCACACTCACACTCACACACACACACACACACACACACACACACACACACACACACACACACACACACACACACACACACACACACACACACACACACACACACACACACGAATCTTTAAGACGACTGCACAAACTACACTACATCATTTTAATTTAAGTGTGTGTGTGCGTGCATGCATGCGTGCGTGCGTGCGTTCGTGCGTGCGCGTGTGTGCTGATTACATGTGTACTTTAACAGTGTCCAAGTGTTATAAGATATCTGAATGTTTGTGCAGCTTTCTGGTAAAATGGCACCCTGGAGAGATTAATAAGCAGAAAAATAAAGGGAGCTGTTAATAAAAGAAATAAACTACATTTTAGTGTTTAAATAAAACAAAAACAAATCTTTTTAAGGCCAAATAATGTTAGAAAAAAGCAATTTAGAAGAAAATGAAAAACATGTTTCTTTTTTTTATATTTTATTTTATTATTATTATTTTTAAATCATTTGTTAGATAACTTATTTGTGCAGCAGTACAACAAAAAGTGTGTTTAAAAAAATGCATATTTGCACGCATAAACCCTAAACGCATTAGATGCACGCATTTTTACTTGCAACCTTTCCACAAACACACACTCAAACACACACTGCACTATTCTTTTAAAGGATAAGAGCTCCTTGAAAACTCAATTAGACTGGGGGGCAAAGCCTACATAAACCTGCTACTCTCACAGAGTGACGTGCATGGTGGCACTCCCACACACTCACTCAAAAACAGACACACACACAGACACACACACACAGACACACACAGAGACAGAAGCCAGTGTTTTATATATATATATATCTAACCTGCAGCTATTTCCGGCGTTAAATGGACTCTGAGGTTCTAGACGAAAAAGCTTGTTCTATGGCATGTACCTAATTACACAGTTTGTGTGTGTGTGTTGTGTGTGTATGTATGCTTTTGATGTCACAGAACACAACCCTCTCAACCACACACACACACACACACACACACACACACACACACACACACACACACACACACACACACACACACACACACACACACACACACACACACACACACACACACACACACACACACACACACACACACAGTTATAAAGTCCATGCATTGAGTCATTCATTTAGCATTCAGTACTTTCGAAGCATCTGGCTCACTTTCTTCAGCAAGACAAATGATCAATTAATAATCTTTAAAATGGCTTTCGTTACTCCAAGGCCCCTGTGTAAGTGGTATGGTTTATATGCAGTGCGCTTCCCAGAGGTTGCTTTTATATCCCACTAAATTGATATTAAAATTACCTTATTATTTGTAAGAACAACTGTGACATTTTTGCCTTTTTATAGATGGATAATCACAATTGAGAGAGAGGGTGACATGCAGAAATGGTCCTCAATGTGGTGGAGTTGAACTGGGGTCCACTGCAGTGGGGACTGAGCCCGGTAAATGGACCCCATTTATCTGGCGGTAAACTGCCAGATCTACCAAGTGAGCTTCATGGTAGCCACACTGCCCAATACATTTGAATGAATATTGTGCAAATATATTCAAACTCAACATTTTGATACTTGCCAGATTATGTTGATTAAGAAAAACTATTCTCATTATGTAAATAGAAAACCAAATCCAGGTGGCATTTTGTTCAGTTCAAATGAATTTGCAGCAAATTAGATCTACTTCCTAGGAGGCGGATGTGTTATTCCTAGAAATTAATTTATGTGAATAATAACCTTTGAAATACATTCAATACATCTGAAAATCTAAAGTTTAATTAACTCAAATTAAATCATCCTTTGGGGACCTGAATATTCTCAGAAATGTTCCAATAGTTGTAATGTACAGTGTATTTTGCTGTAGAACAATAGAAAACGTTATGTTCCTTATCCTGGAAAAAAAGGGATTCTCCATATACAAAGCATGTTTCAAAAACCTATGCACTGTAGTTTATTGTAATGTAGAGATTAACAGCCAACCAAGGTTAAATGTTTACGGAAATGCTCAGCATTTGTGGATATATGCCAAACCTTGCCAAGAATAAGATTACACATGGAGGCTAGTGTCATATCTGTGCTTTAACTAGGGGGCTAAAGCAGTAGACCACTTTCAAGGCAAACGTTTCAACCTGCTACAGTCGTAACGGTCATGATTTAACTCGCATTAAGTTTCCCAGTAAATAGAATTCAAACAATGAACCTACATCCACAATACCAGGACCTTGCGGGGTGCATAATGATATAGTCACCTCATCAGTATCAGAAATTAAAGTACTGTATATCGGACAGTAAGTTTGGGAATTTGAATTAATTTTGCCAGGTCAAAATGTGATGTGTACACTTTGAAAAGCATAGTTTGCTTTTGCCAATGTGCTGTCGAGATAACATTAGGGATAATAATCTGTATTCCACTGAGGCAGAGACTTTATTTCTCTGTCATGAAAAAATATCTGCGGATATTGTCTAATAATGGAATAATCCCATAGTGCTCCTTAAACAACTCAGAGATTCTGCCATTGTTAACATAATTCATTGTATTGGTGCTCTCATACTTTGGCAGTTGAAAAATTATGTAAAAAGGCTAGCTAAGCATAAGAATGATAGCGTCCAGGCTGCTAATTTGTGATTATTACTCTGTGGAAATGTTCACACCAAATGAATTGCTAAAGAGCAGCTGCATCACTCTCCCGTCCAACAGCTAACTAGCTAGCCGCTACCTAGCCCTACTATATGAAACCATAACCTTTTGCTACACTTCATGGTTTGTGTATACGTGAGACAAATTAGGTAAAATATGGTAATAAGTGTGAGTTAGATTCAATTGAGGATCATTTAACTTGACTAGCAAGACTAAGTCACGTTGTGCTTCTAGTCAGTCTTTATGTTAAACTAAGCTAAAGGACTTCTGGCTCTACCTCCAGAGTTAACACACACAGGTTGTAACGTGGCATTAGTCTTCTCATGGACATCTCGGCTAGAAATTCATTCCCCAAATGTCAAACTGTTCTTTTTAGTTCTGATGAAGTAGTAAAGCAGGAAAAGTCAGAATGAATATATCTGCAAAGTTTCTGCGGTCAAAAATGTTCTGCATGAAGGCCTCGCTTTATCAAAACATAAAATGAAAAACTCAGAATCCATTCTCAATGCCAACCTGTACTCGATGTTATCACACACACACGGTCACACAGTTTTGTCTTAATCCTTGATGAGAAAAAGACTGTCAAATCAATTTGGACAAGCCACCACCATTACAGTTTAAGAGAAACACGAAATGAAGGAATAAAGTGTGTGTAGAGGGTGTGAATTGTGATGTGTGTGTGGTTTAAGCCCCCCGTTCTGGTCCCTCCTATGGGTCAGTAGTTATTAACCCCCAGACAGTCACCTTGACGCACTCCGTTTTACACACACACTTAGAAACACACATATTTAGAGAGTGGATTGAACCATTCATATGCGCACACACTCTAACCTTCTCTAAAACACACACATTTTTATCAGTCCACTATGACCCAGGCCTCCGCATGAATCGGCGTGAAGCGGTAATCCTAATATTGGGTTATCAGACAGTCAGAGATTATCCCTCATTTTAAGATTAGCAGCTTAGTTTAAGATTAGTCCATCTAAAGTGCCACTTAAAGGTTATCACATCGCTTACGACGGAAAATTGTTTCAGTACGGTCAATTTCAAAGGGACAAGAAACACTCACACTGACGACTGATTAAAGCATAATTTAATCTAATTAGGAGATTACATACATGTAAAACAGCAGGCTGATGGCGAAGATGCTTAACCTGTGTGTGTAGCAAAAACAATTTGGGAGAATCAGAGAGAGACGTGTGATAACGGCATTATTGAAGTGGGGGGCATTCCAGCCTTGGATAAAGTAAGCCTAGCCCTGTTTTTTGGGTACTTTCAACAAAAAGAGCATTCCCTCCAGGGTATATTCAGGTCAAAATGGTTACACTACAATTTTAGAACAGGGGCGGGCAACTCAGAATGAGCGTCCTGGCAGCTCCTTAGGGTTCTTTACCCTGCGGAAGTGTTCAAACCAAGACGAATTGCCACAAACACAGCTGCATCGCTCTCACAGTCTAACAGCTAACTAGCTAGATGCTACCTAGCCCTACCGCATCTACCCACAATAAAGTGTCAAAACAGAAAGAGAGGGCTCAAATTGAAAAGTAAAGTTGAGCATTTCTAAACTTTTATTGCATGTCCAAAGGCGGCTAAAAATGTGAAGTTCCTGCAAAGGGGGACAAACTCAAATTCCGAAAAACTGTGGTTTTGCTAGGAAACACAAAGTTAGCTATGGTTACCGTGTGATCATGGCGTTACACTGTAACAACTAACCTATCAGCCTTGTGTTTTTTTTAGGTAAGAAAAAAAATCAAATTTAATCGATCATTGAAATAGAGTCCTCACATCTACTGACTGAGCTAATTTAAATTACCAAAAAATTGAGTATGATTGGATTGAAATGCTTGATGCCATAGGCTTGGATATTTTGACATATCTAAAATATCTAAGGTCTTGTTTTCCCACCTATCACAGGTAGGACAATCAAAAATAATGATTGGCCTCTCATTGTGTGTGTGTTAAAAATGATTTGTAGTTATGTTTTATTTGGTGGAGATAATCTTCTAAAAGCGACAATAAGAGCAAACAAAGGACTAAACTCTTAACAATGTGGTGTGTTGACGACTATTGGGAATCTGTGTGTGAATGCTTGCCCTCCTCCCCCTATCTATTTAGTTCCTCCCTTATCTCTAAATCCTTTTTTCTCTCCTTATTTTGTGTAATTTATTTCAAATGTGAAATCTGTTTTGTGTTATTTCTGCTTTGTCACTTTTAGACCTCCCTCTCTTTTCTATGGTAGATCGATACAGGCTAATTGCTGTTGAGCCTCAGACAGTCGGGAGTCTTTTTCTCCCTGGAGTGCCTAATTAAGATCATCAAACTCACTCCCTCTCTCTGTGTGTGTGTGTGCGCGTGCGTGTGTATGTGTGTGTGTTGAGCCAAGAAACATCCGTACGCTTGCACTCAACCGCAAGAGGTCTCTTCCCTCCTCGTCTCTGGAAACACTAAGTTTCTCCGTCCTGCCGTTGATCCCGAATAAGCATGTGTGAACAGACTACATCTCTACATCATTTTTTTAACTAACAGGATTTTTTCTAGAAATATATAATATGGAGGGCGCTGATCTTGTATATAAGATGTATAAATTATAGCGAGATCATGGCGCCCGTATGCAAGATGGCGAAGTAGACTTAAACAATGACGCAAAGACGGAGTTCGGTAAAAACAAAGCTGTCCATGCCGTCTGACGGTCTATTTGACAAGATGTTCACATTTTTGGAGTAATCATACCGTTTTTGACAAACGGAAATATTGTTTTCTGGCATCACTTTAAAAAAGGGATTTTGGTATGAGGGCGCATGCCGAAAGTAGTTTGTCTAAACTGTTTAGACAAATCCCTGTACAAATATATACACATACAGTAACTCACAAAAGTGAGTACACCCCTCACATTTTTGTAAATATGTTATTATATCTTTTCATGGGACAACACTGAAGATATGAGCACTTTGATACAATGTAAAGTAGTCAGTGTACAGCTTGTATAACAGTGTACATTTGCTGTGCCCTCAAAATAACTCAACACACAGCCATTCATGTCTAAACCACTAGCAACAAAAGTGAGTACACCCCTAAGTGAAAACGGCCAAATTGTGCTCAATTAGTCATTTTCCCTCCCCGGTGTCATGTGACTCGTTAGTGTTACAAGGTCTCAGGTGTGAATGGGGAGCAGGTGTGTTAAATTTGGAGTTATCACTCTCACACTCTCTCATACTGGTCACTGGAAGTTCAACATGGCACCTCACGGTAAAGAACTCTCTGAGGATCTGAAAAAAAGAAGTGTTGCTCTACATAAAGATGGCCTAGGCTATAAGAAGATTGCCAACACCCTGAAACTGAGCTGCATGGACATTGATTACTGGAACCATGTCCTGTGGTCTGATTTGGTTCAGATGGTGTCAAGTGTGTGTGGCGGCAACCAGGTGAGGAGTACAAAGATAAGTGTGTCTTGCCTACAGTCAAGCATGGTGGTGGGAGTGTCATGGTTTGGGGTTGCATGAGTGCTGCCAGCTGTGGGGAGCTGCAGTTCACTGAGGGAACCATGAATGCCAACATGTACTGTAACAGACTGAAGCAGAGCATGATCCCCTCCCTACAGAAACTGGGCCGCAGGGCAGTATTCCAACATGATAACGATCCCAAACACACCTCCAAGAGGACCACTGCCTTGCTAAAGAAACTGACGGTAAAGGTGATGGACTGGCTAAGCATGTCTCCAGACCTAAACCCTATTGAGCATCTGTGGGGCATCCTCAAACGGAAGGTGGAGGAGCGCAAGGTCTCTAACATCCACCAGCTCCGTGATGTCGTCATGGAGGAGTGGAAGAGGATTCCAGTGGCAACCTGTGAAGCTTTACTGAACTCTATGCTCAAGAGAGTTAAGGCAGTTCTGGAAGATAATGGTGGCCACACCAAATATTGAGACTTTGGGCACAATTTGCCATTTTCAATTAGGGGTGTACTCACTTTTGTTGCCAGCGGTTTAGACATTAATGGCTGTGTGTTGAGTTATTTTGAGGGCACAGCAAATTTACACTGTTATACAAGCTGTACACTGACTACTTTACATTGTATCAAAGTGTCATATCTTCAGTGTTGTCCCATGAAAAGATATAATAACATATTTACA
The DNA here is from genome assembly GCF_036324505.1 of Eleginops maclovinus. Taxonomy (NCBI): domain Eukaryota; kingdom Metazoa; phylum Chordata; class Actinopteri; order Perciformes; family Eleginopidae; genus Eleginops; species Eleginops maclovinus. The sequence goes on from NC_086371.1 coordinate 21,896,102, forward strand.
AAAATGTGAGGGGTGTACACACTTTTTGAGATACTGTTTATATATTATACTTATTTTAAGCCAAACCATGATTTTTTACTAAATATACCATAGTAGTTTTGAAGCCTTTATGTGTTGTCTTGTTTGAATTTACAACATTAACCAAGTATGTAAAACCATGACATGGGAGGAAATAGGTTAATAACACTTGAATGAGGCTCTCCCTGAAAGTTGGCATATCAAAAATAGTTTTTATAGTTTTTGGTTTGGTTAGTTTTTAGTTCTCTTAAAAGCTTGTTTAAATGTTTTAGGTGGCAGAGATCCATCACATTATCAAGTATTCATTTGTTGACCCATTAACAATACATCAAACATTGGAAACATTTAAGTTACGTGGCAACCTACTTGTTATTTTTTAAACACTGTTATTTTACAATACTACCAAATTATTTATCTTTTCCCAAGAGTTTTTCCAAAGAGTTATCAGATACCAGCTTTAATATATAAGAAACATTTAAAAAAACATTTTCTGAGAAGGTCAGAAAAATAATGGACCAGTAAAGTAAAGCTTATGCTTCTTTCATCGCATCTCATGCACTCATTGAAAAAAATGAAAGGGAGATTTTTATTCTCTGGGGCTCATTGACTCCCATTCATTGGCATAGATGATTTGCTCATTCATTACTTCAACCACAAAACAGATAAAAGCTCATATCCCACGGCCTTCACTCATCTTGGAAGAGGGATTCCTTTTTAGACAATATACAAATTGGAGGAGTGCTTCTAAACATTTATACTGAGGATGCGTGAGAAAAAGGTGACCCGAAGCGAAGACAGACGAAAGCTTGGAAGTTGACAGGGGTCGAAGTGGCTGAGCATAGGGATGATACGGAAGAAAAAGAGAGGGATGATCGGAGATATAAACCAGTAGCAGCTGGTTCCAGCCCATTAAAATGTAATTAAGGAGAACCTCATTACAGAGAGAGACAGAGAGAATGATGGGGGAGATCGGGAAATAAACTGTTTTTCCACTGTCTACTTTATCACTCAACCGGACAGAAAATCATCAGTTTATTTCAAGTAAACACTTTGAACGAGAAGTGCTGTCTAGTTCTATGATGCTAATTAGATTTGAGCACATCATTTGGCAGAAAAGACATAATGTTCCAAATTCAGTTTGGCACTTGAAAGGATGGAATATAATAATCCTTCTTTCAAGTCAATCAGTCTTTCTCCAAAGTGTGGGATTTCGGTCTTTCTGTCTCATCTGCCAAACAGCGCCAACTCTAAAATGAAATAGACTGTTGAAAGTTGGGATGTGAATCTCTCATTCTACTCTTTAAAGCAGTCTTTACTATTTGTCACTGTCTGATAGTAAAAGCATCGTTTTGGTTTTAGGTGTTGTGTCGACTATTAAGCCTACATTATTTTCCAACTGTGTTAGCTTACTGTATGTCTGTTTGTTTCCTCTGAGGCCTGCCAGAACAGAAATATAAATAAAGACTTGATGGAAAAATGCATTGCTTAGTCCCTGTCAGATAATTTGCCTCTGCATGATTACTTTAATCTGCCGTGTGTGTTCGTAGAAAACAAAACTTTAAACAAAATACTCTGAATTGGAGCTTATAAATTCAAATAACTGGTGCCGAAACGTATGCCAGTGTTTCAGTACTAACACTTTGGAAATGTCCAATTATTCTTTTCTTATTTAACAAAATAACTCCTTTAACCACTTTACTTTAAAAAGACGCTCCAAATAACATTACCTTAATAGTCCAAAAATCTCACACATTTGATGCATCACTATTGACAATTTGATTCAAATATTCATACCAAATCTTCCAAGAATCATACTGCTTGAGCCTGTGCGGTGATAAAGGATCAACATCGTCTTAAAAATCATATTGAATGATAGTCCTTGGAGATTAAATATAATGCTATCCTGGTATCAGATTTAGTTAAAGTGCTGGAGCTACAGACCTTCCATCTGTGCAAAAAATCTTTTTTATGAGCGAGCTTTCTTTAAATCACTTTTTTCAACGTAACAACAGAAAGGTAATAAATGCTGGAACATCACTATCAAAGTCTTAATGCAGAGCACTTTTGTCAATGAGTTGTGTGGGTAGTGCTTCAAATTCCAGATAGTAACTATCACACAATGTTTCGCGGTGCATCAACAAAGTATAACGATTTTTTTTTTTAATTGGAAGCTCCAAAAAAATGCAAGGCTGGCCCATTGTATAGCTCATTTATTGGAGTACACAGGCCATATACTGGGCCCCTGTGCAGAAAACCTGGGATCGAATCCCGCCTGGGACCGTTGGACGCATGTCATTACCTTTCAACCCTATGTCTTCAATAAAGGCACTAGTGTTAGGAAAACATTTTATCAAACAAAGTCCAAGGCTTCCTCACATTCTACATGTCAGACATCCATTAACACACAGAAATGTGTTGGATACTTTTGGACACAAAAGTATCAACAAATGGAATGGTGTCAAACATTGTTTTTACAGTATAGTATTTCCAAACAACAGCAGTTCTGGCATTGAACCACTAACTACTATGCATTCATAAAAATGCAAGAAGCAGGAAAAATAACAATAGCTCCGACACACATGACTCTCTTTCTCTCTCTTCCTCTGACAATAAATAGCATCCAACCTGAGACAACATGAGACAGAACACGCCAGAAGACACAGACACACACAGGTGCAATTAAATAGATAAATAAGCACATACATATGTAAGGAAAAAGGGAGTAAAACCCACACACACACACACACATACTTTTTAGTGTCCTTATTCAATCAAGCAGTGGGTGTACTTAGCCATGAGCAGGAGAAGATGCTGAAGGCAGCGCAGTACTCAGATAAACTCAAAACTGTGTGTGTGTGTGTGTGTGTGTGTGTGTGTGTGTGTGTGTGTGTGTGTGTGTGTGTGTGTGTGTGTGTGTGTGTGTGTGTGTGTGTGTGTGTGTGTGTGTGTGTGTGTGTGTGTGTGTGTGGTTTTATAATAACTAGGGCAGAGCAGTCTCGGGGATATTAGTGTGTTTTAATTGAAAAATGGTCAGAAGGGAAAAGCAGAGGGGTAAACACATAGATTATCCAGATATACACTTAAAAAAGGGTGTTTATTAAATGGTGTACTCACTGCAACAACAGCAAGGAAGCATTAAAGTAGAGGATATTTACTGTGGTAATTGATGAGAGAAAAGTGCTTTCCCCCCAAAAACTGAGTCACACTTCAAATCTTCAGGGTTTTGAGTTGCCTAAATGACAACTGAAAAGCATAAAGGCCTTGTCTGTGTGTGTGTGTGTGTGTGTGTGTGTGTGTGTGTGTGTGTGTGTGTGTGTGTGTGTGTGTGTGTGTGTGTGTGTGTGTGTGTGTGTGTGTGTGTGTGTGTGTGTGTGTGTGTGTGTGTGTGTGTATAGGACTTTAGGCGTCCAAACATATGAGCCTGAATCCAAAAACTTACCTTAATGTACTGCCCGACACCATACCAGCTTTTTATTTGAGGTTACACTTCAACATTCAAGAAGCTGAACTGCACATGTCGCCATTTAATGAACATCTTACCGGTTAATGGATACTGTGCTTATGCTCTTCTGACAAATATCAGACAAAGATTCACTTACCTTTAGCACCGTTTTTGTCTCCACCTAATTTTCTGAAAACGTTTTTGGCCCTATACTGTAGCTCTAAAATGTTCCACAATCTTTCCCAGGTAGGTCAAAGTTTTGTCTGGATCCCTCCTGATTTTGGAAAACAGGCAATATATAGTAATATAAATGGTAAAGTACAGTCTGTAAAACAAAAATAATCAGCTAAAAGACACTATAAACTCAGCCAAGGGAAACTGCAATTGAGTCATAGCTCTCCTTTGGTTACTCACTGTGAGCAACATCTTGTACACTTGTTTTATTCATTTTCTATTCATACATAATGATTAATGCATTGTTCACACCATTGTGTACATTTAAAAAATGCATGTGCATAATAAACAAATTCCCCAAATGAGTACTACTGCATTTTCTGCAGCTCCCAGTCAATAATAAAAACTCTTTTTAAGTTTGAACTTAAAATGCCAGGTACATCTCTAAGTGAGGGCCTTGGCGACTGTGTGTGTGTGTGTGTGTGTGTGTGTGTGTGTGTGTGTGTGTGTGTGTGTGTGTGTGTGTGTGTGTGTGTGTGTGAGTTGCCTTGGGAAGGACGAAGTGGTTCAAAGAGCATCTGAAGCCTTGATTAAAGAAGTGTGTAATCAGAACTGAAGACCTGCAAGACTCGGATGCTGCCTGGAGGGGCCTGCCACACAGGAGGACAAATAGCCAGGAAACAGATTATCACACACACACACACACACACACACACACACACACACACACACACACACACACACACACACACACACACACACACACACACACACACACACACACACACACACACACACACACACACACACACACACACACACACACACACAGTGAAAACACTGAGCACACACACAGATCCCAGTTATTCTCAAAAACTGCTACTTGAGTTAAATGCAGTTGGGTTCAAGAGATTGCACTTTGCAAAGAGTTCTACTTTTAAGGTATACCTCTAACTGTCTGGATTGTACTGACGACCATGAGCCAAAACACAGACATTGTGTTCTCCAATGGCTACACTTCCATGGTGAGAGGTCATTAAGCTTGGAGGGAATACATATTCTAATCATTAGCATAATTTGGGGCAATTCAAATAGAAGTTGGAACCTGTGTCCCAGATCTTACTGCAAATACTACCAATATTTCTCTTATGTTGTTCAAACAAGACCAAGGACACGGTTTCCACTGCATGGTGCTGTACAGCTCTACTCAGCCAGACCCCTTATCTTACTATCAATTAGCAACAGTTGTGGATAGTCCTCAATACTGTTGTTTGGTACCATGTTGGTCAAAGTTCCAAGCAAATTAAGCTAAAATTGGAGTTTAAACACACTGCTGACCACTGATTGATCAGTAAGAATAATCAGTAGGCCTAGTGCAACACATCCGTCACAAAAAACGCCATTGTTATTTCACCAAGATACCACCAATAGACATTCAACCTATACGTTTTTTAAATGGCAGTCCGCAAACTACGGTACAGTTGACACAATGCAGTCTTAACTCTGTTTTAAGCCCCTTTTCCACAAAACCGGTTCCGGTTAAAGATCCATTATTGCATTTTTCATTCACTTTCCTGATTCTACTTTGTAGCGCCCCCTGTGTTTCCCCCGCTCAGAACTCGAGGGGAGCTGTGTCATTGCATCATTGTTTGCTTCATGACGTATCCGTTTATGTGCCTTCTTATGACCCACACAGATTAAATTAAATAACTACTTCTCCAACCTTATACTTTTCTCCGAGTGCCGTGGTTCATTGTTTATTAATATGGTTCAGCGGCATTTACCGCCCGCTGCAGTGCTGCTCGTCCACCTGTGTTTAGTCTGCCGTCAGCTCACGGCAGCAGCCGTTGGAAAGTATTCACTGTCTGACTGTCATACGAGCAGCTGATGCACTTCCCCCCTCCCCATAAGTGAATATGTTTCAGTCTGAAATGACGCTGTTCATCATCACAACGCTGTTATGAAAGTGTCTCTGGCATTAGACAGGTGATGTTAGCATAGCAAGCGAGGATACTCTGACTAACTTGACTACTCTGCTTTCCTATTGTGGCATAAGCCGTTTCTACAGGCATATTTTACTGGTCGCGTTCTAGACACTTTGCTCAACGACTACTGCTTGTTACTTGTACTCGCTGTACTCGACATGAACTGTTATTGCTCAGATTAATCTCGCCCCCCCTGTGATGTATTTGGTTCTCAGATCTTGCCGGGCAGCCGAGTGAGGCCAGCTAAGATCCGGTTTTCAGTGCTTAGAGCCGGCCCCGCTGCGGTGGAAACACGAAGAACCAGATATTTATCAGGTTCTAGCACGGAACCAGCTCCAGATCAGGTTTGGTGGAAAAGCGGCATTAGTTTTCAATGAAAGGAAGCAGAGATTGTTGAGTTGTCACAACAATTCCTGATGATGTCACAAACGCGACGGAAATCAGCCAAAAACAGAAATTGACCTCATCCCTGGAGCTGAATAGATAAGAACATGAGTTTGAATAGTCGTAAGAAGAGGCAGAAGCACAGCTCATTTCTGATCTAAATACTAACATGCTCGATATTACAATACTATTGTTCCAAACCAAGACTGAGATTTTATTTTTTGGCTAATTTCTTTCAGTATGGAAATGTCCTATTCACTGACGGCTTGTTGGTATGTGGTGTCACTTCAAAGATAAAAAGGATGAAGGATTTAAAAAAGAAGGAGAAAATGTATCTTGAGAAGTCCTTGTGAATGAAAGGTCAAGTCTTGTTAAATAAATCAATGCTGAGTTGATGTTAAATTGTTTGTTGAAGATATTCTTTTTCTGTTTGGAATGGTATATTTTGGGAACATGAATCAACAAAGGAGAAAAGCTGGTGGTGTGCGATTGCCTCCTAGATGTTCTTTTGACTAGTCAATTGTTTGCCTATGGTACTACTTAAAACAATGTGTTTTATCATATTACACATGGGAATGTGTTTCTTACAAATTTGAAATAATGCTAAAATCGGACCTATTCTCAAAGCATCTTTTTAAAAGTCGCTGCTAAAACTGTACGGTAAAGTTTGAGTTTTAATATTCACAACATGTTTCAGTTTTATATATTTAAATGTGCTCCAACCAGACAAGAGTTTGTAGACACTTATTTTTAGGCTATTACACAATGACAAAGTTTCATAACACCCCAAGTATGGAGGAGTGAAGTGTCTCACTTTCTCAAGCTGAATTTAGCTCTTGAACTTGGCTCTTTAACCAGCATCCAGAATAGTTCCCTCTATCTACACTATAAACACTCCATGTTGAAGACTCTCATGTATTTTGGGGGCATCGACAGTTACCCTTTTGTTATCTTTTTCCGTGTGAAATGCCTCCAAACTGGCTGGCTCGGAACAACTATGATCCCAGAGGAGTTATTTTGTGTTTCATCTTCAGAAAAGGTAGCGCTTTATGTCAGCAGCAATTTTCCAGTAGCTGTGCTCTATATGTGTTGTTAAATCTGTATGAGAGTTTCAAATCACAACTGATATCTGGCCTCATCTCACTCTATAACATGTGTTCTCTACCGCTCTCACCCCGGCCTCTCCACTCCAGCTCTCCCCGAGCCCCGCTGCTCCTCAATAACAGCACTGTAATACAGCGACAGACAAGAAAATAGATTTAGTTTGTGTATGTGTGTGTGTCTTTGTGTGTGCAGAGATAAAGTGTGAGAGAAGGACCCAAGCTAAGGACAGGGAGAAAGATTGCAATGTCTGTGGAGACACTAACATCACATTTCAGCTAATAGTTTTCCAATCTTTCTTTCTCAGGCAAAAGTTTAGTCAGCTGGGTGTGCATCAGAGTGTGTGAACACACATATAGCCGACCATGCATCTATGTGGATGTGTATTCCACTACAGTGAACATGATAGCCTTTGCTGATATCTCTATTACGGTTGCAATATCCAACTATTGTCAGCTGAAAAAGTCATTTGTTCCTCCATTTCCACATCCGTGTGTGCCTAACTCACACACTCATAGAGACCACCAACACAAAGCAATACTAAAGTCTCCATAGACTCAAGTACATAAAACATTACACCTCTATTGTTCACATTTGGCCAAACAATATGCTAAAGATAAGGGTGCGCAGCAATGACAGAAACAGAGATTTATACTAAATGTTATAAGCTAAATAACACATACACAATCCAGTAGCGACATGTTAACTTACAGAATATTTGATAGCTGATCTTCACAAAGGACAATGTGCAAGTCTTCAAGCAGCTGTACTCATAGTTCTCCAGTTCAAACAAGCTAAAGTAATTTGTCCTAAAGCTGTGTTCAGACCAGAATTGGCAAGACAAAATACACTCAGCAGGTGGGACTGGAAATATGTATAGTGGGTGGCAAAAGCTGTTGATGCTAAATTTGCTGAAAGCAAGGCACAGATCATAGTAAACTTCCTTTTATGACGCACTTTGTTGCTTGTTGCTAGCGACTTTGTACTGGAGGCCTGGATTCAAGTCACACTAATTGCACTAACGTTAGACTGATTTGAACTTAACCGTCAAGACAAAGTTTGGGACTTCATTGCTAATATTTCAAAAATGTTTGTTCTAAATCTCATAAACAGCTATTTTTAACCAATAGCAGCTTCAAACCTAGTCAACTAAATCCTAGGGTCTAGATCCTTCAGATACTTGGTTGTTTGAACATTAAAATATAAATCTATTTATCCAATAATTTGCATTGAAATCAGAGGACCATCTCATTGACACAGGACCCTACACATAGGTACATTCATTAGCGTAGAATATCTGATATAATTATTCAACCATTTGCACATAATTTTCCCGCCAACACACTTGACTATTCATTGCCTATTTAGAGTAAAGAACAGTCGAGGCAACAACAAAAGCTGTCTGCTTTTGTCCTAAAAGCATTTCTGAGCCACTTACACCCACCTCTCAGACTTTACCAGAACATAATATAGCCTAATTTACATGCCGGCTCTTTAGGCAGAGGAGGCTGTAATAGACAGTGACGGTATATATTACTGGTCTGCTGCTTTTCATTATGCAGCTAATGATTCCCTGTCAAGTTCTATTGTAAATGAACGAGGGGCAAAAAAGACAGTGGGAGGGCAAAGACAGGAAGGAATAGGGTAGGGAGTAAGAAAGAACACACACTGAAAAATGTGTTGAGAGATGCTGCAATGATAGTAGAAACTTTTAAACAGGGGCTAAAATAACAATATGTAACGTATTTTACAAAGACAAAAACTTTCATTGGAATGTCTACTATATATTCTTTGGCTGAAAAACACTACAGTAAAGAGTATTGTCACTTTAATTGTCACTAGTATTCATTTGAACGCAACCAGTAGCATAATGCTAAATAGGTTGCAGAGACAAAGACTTTCCTACAATGTTGCAAGAGATCCAGACAACAGACCTGGGTTAGCTGCTTCATTAGGTGAAATATGTTTTCAAAATGTGTTTCCAGTGTCTTAAAGACACATATAAGCATTTTGAGTAACGTTTGTATGTCCTTTCTTGCACAGCTTTTGATTATAATGTCATTATGCCAAGTATAGAGTTAAAGCTGGAAGGCAATTAACTTATTTTAGCTTAGACTATTTTAGCAGGGAGAAACAGTTAGACTGGCTCACTCCAAAATGTTTGTGATTTAAACACAGACAATGAGTAACTGAGCTTTAAAAACTACTAGTGGATCTATATTGAACTTTATTTTATGAAATTATTTAGCTAAATTAAGCTGATCACATCCTATCTGCCTCGCTTAGCCTTCTCACTTAGGGAAATTCTTTCCAAGTGGCCAAGTAAAGTTAAAGCTCAGTAGAAAAGCACAATTTTTTCCTGGACGTAGAGGAGAAGACTAACTTCTGTGGCCAAGGAATGAAGACAGAACTGAGAACGAGTAGCTTAGCTTAGCCGCAGCAGTTTGCGTTTCGACGTATCGAAAGTCTCAAATGGAAATAAAATCTTTAAAAATGATAAGTTTGTTGCCACTTGATCAGTTACTTAGCAACAGCCTTGGAGCAATGCAGTGGATCCAACATGGCGCTGGGTTAACACTGCAGCACGGTCCAAGCTCCACCATGTGCAGCTCTGCTTCGGTCTTAATAGGGAGAGTATATCATTCTGTCTAATTAGAATGCCACTAGCAAGTCTCCCCAAGCGTATACATTTGATACACACACTCACACACACAAACACATGGATTCAAGCACACACATACCTACATTATTCACTGATAATTACAATGTCAATACGCAGCTACATAGCAGTGTGGCCGCACACTGGCCATTACATAGGACACACACACAGTATCCTTTAATTGCCCTTCAGTCAAATGCTGTAGTACTTATTTTACACACAGTCCCACTTGTGCAGTGGTCCATTCAGACTCCCCATGGAGAGAATCTGCCACACTCTTACCACCCCCTACTATAGTTTCATGCGTGAATACACACACACAAAAACAGACACACACACACTTGCACGCAAGGACAAAGACTTGGTAGCGGGTTCATCAGTGTCACTTCTAGCTCAATCTTTTTTTAACATCCCCTTGCTCTTCTTGTCCTCAGAGACTAGCACATTGAAAAGCCATTTACTGTTGCTTAACTACAGTTCTCTCCCAGCCCCCCCTTCCCCCTTTTTTTGCTTGCTTCTCTATCCCTTGTCCACACTGCCTTAATGTTTGCCTAATCTCTTTCTAGATTTGCAGACCTTCACCTTTTGCATTGCTCTCACTTTTTCCTTTTCTCATCTCAAGTGTCTTTTACCCGATACGACTTTAACTATCATATTTTTTTCTGCTCTACCAAAGACTGCTTCAAAGTCTTTTGGGTCACAAGGGAAGCATACATGGCTGATTAGTTAAAAACCTTAACACCTGGCCAACAGACCCCTGCCGTGTAGTCAAACTTTATTTTACCCAGAACTTTATTTCAAAGAGTCACCTTGACAACATCTTCTAAAAGATCTTGACCAGTTTAAAGGCTGAATGATAACGGTTTGTAAGGGCGCTTTTAAGAGGAATGAATTTAAGAGCTAGGAACATGGCGCACAAGGTTAACTATACTATACTATACTATACTATAACTTACGCCACAATTCATGAGATCTCGCCTCACGTACGCAATGCAGGCTAATTTACCACACCCGTAATGTAGGTTGATTTATGCCACATAGGTAAAGTAAGTTAACTTACCGCACGTACATAACTTGGGTTAACTTATGTCACATACGTTATGTAGGTTTACTTTACTCACGAACATAACATAGGTTTACTTACCACACGTATATGAGAAAGTTGTACATACTACTGTGTAATTAAGGTTAAGTTACCTCACGTACATTACATGGGTTAACTTGTGCCATGTACTTCCTATAATTAAATAACAATGTATATGTAATGTAGATGAACTAACCTCACTCCTTAACTTACATTGTGTACTCAGCTTACTTAACTTGCCTTATGAACAAAATAAAAGTAAAGGCATTTGTTTTGTTGCCTGAACATAACTGTGAATGCACATTTTAAAAGGGGGACCATTTCCTCTCATACTAGAACGAGATGATCTACTGGAAAGGCTGCAAATTTAAGAAACACTCCTGTTGGTCATATGAAGTTTCTTGAAATGTTTTGAATGTTTCATTTATTTCTTTTTGCTACTTAAACGATCAAATGTGTTAATTTCATAGGCTGAGGCCACTAAGAAGTCTGACCCAACAATGCGCTGACTGTTAAATGAGTGTGAACAGCCAACTGGCAGCTTTGAGACACTGGTAGCTCTACACAAGCCAGCTGGAAAATCTAGTTTTCTATTCAATTATCTGCAGCTTTGTACTCCTCGCTCCTGCTCTCTTTTCCCCATTGTCCTCTCCTCCCTCCATCCCTGCTGCCGTCTCCACTCACTTTATTCTCCTGTTTAATCTGCATTCCCTTTGCTCTACTTTCACCCGCTGCTCCTTTTTCCCATCTCTTCTTGATCATTCCATTTAGAGTCATCTTCTCCCAATAATGTCTCTTAACGCTTCGCCTTCTTCTCATCCTCCTCCATTCTGTGCTTCTTTCTCTCCCCCCTCTCTCCTGTCCTCCTGTCCCTGCTCTCCCCTCCTCTGATCTGCTTTCCTGGCTCAGGCCCAGTTAAATTACCACTTCTACAGAGCGATGGTGACAGAGTGCAGAACTTAATTACACAGCGGCTGACAGCAAGAACTACGTGTTAGATTTTCTTTTTCTCTCGCTCTGTGTTCCTCTCTGTTTTCTGCTCTCTATCCCTCCCCCACACTTCCTCGCTCCTTTCTCTATCCATCTGTTTCCTTTCCTCACTTTTTTTAACCTTAAGACTTTTCCGTTGTCTCTCTTCCTCTTATTAATGGTTGGTAAGGTCGCTGGGACCCGCGTGGAGTTTGGGGTGGGAGATATGGTGTCAGTTTTGGAAAATGATTATACATCTCCTTTTTTTCAATACGTTTTCACTTTTGGACTGAGAGAGATGTTATCAAAAACAACAATTTGAATTACGTTATGAATGAATCTATGGATTTTTCGGTACAGCCCTAATGAGCACCTTCCGTGCAGGCAAGCAAGCAAACTATCATAATGACACAAATCCAGCTACATTTGAAATGATTTTCTGTTTCCTGTTTACATATCGTTGTTCCGCCCCACTGTGTTAAGTTAAATTATTCTTATGGCCTTACCCGTGACTTTCATTCATGTCTTTTTTATAACCGTAAACCCACTCTTCCGCAGCTTACCTTAGGAGCAAAACTGCCTTGGTGATGCCAGAGGTCAGCGTAATGGCCAGACTGGTTAAATGTGATAGAAAGGCAACAGTAACTCAAATAACCACTCATTACAACGAAGGTATGTATGCTTTGAACAAAAAACACGTGGAACCTTGAAGCACTTGAGCTACAGCAGCAGAAGACAACACTGGGTGCCAATACTATCAGCTCAGAGCAGGAGGCTAAGATTTGTACGGGCTCACCAAAAGTACAAGATTGGAAAAATGTTGCCTGATCTGATGAGTTTTCATTTCTGCTGCAACATTCGGACGGTAGGTTCAGAATTTGGCGTAAAGAACATGAAAGCATGGATCCTGCCTTGTATCAACGGTTTAGTCTGTTGGTGGTGGTGTAACGGTGTAGGGATATATTCTTGGCATGCTTTAGGCCCCTTAGTACCAATTCATTATCATTTAAATGCCAGAGCCTACCTAAGCATTGTTGCTGACCATGTCCATCCCTTTATGACCACAGTTTACCCATCTTCTGATGGCTACTTCCAACAGGATAACGCTCCATGTCACAAAGCTCAAATCATCTCCAACTGGTCTCTTGAACATGACAATGAGTTCACTATACTCAAATGGCCTCCACCAGATCTAAATCCTATAGAGCACCTTTGGGATGTGGTGGAATGGGAGATTGGCATCATGGATGTGCATCTGACCAATCTGCAGCAACTGTGTGATGCTATCATGTCAATATGGATCAAAATCTCGGAGGAATGTTTCCAGCACCTTCTTGAGTCTATGCCACGAAGAATTAAAGCAGTCCTGGAGGCAAAGGGGGTTCACCCGGTACTAGTACCTAATAAAGTGGCCGGTGAATGGGGGGAGAAACATAACAAAGCGCTATATTGAAGTTGACTGAATGTTTTAATTCCCTGCCATGGGTTTTCTAGACCAAATAAAGAGGAAAATATGCAAAGCTTCGGTACTGTAATATTGTCTATGAACACAAAATATGAGTAGGCTAAAAAACCGTTAGGACTTCATACAGCCACTTTTAATTGATTGAAAAAAGGTTATATAATGGGACAAGGTTATCATCTTTTGCAACATTTTTATATTAGATAGGGAATTTTTCCAGCAAAGTAAACATATTTTTCTGTTTATTTATGATTCATAATTTGGTTCCTCACTTTTTTCAATTACATTTCATTAACTCCATTTGAGTTTGTGTGTGTGTGTGTGTGTGTGTGTGTGTGTTTGACAGTAATGAATGTGGACAGGGGGCCCAGGGGAAAGAGACTATATGCGGCCCTCTATTAATTACCCCCTTACCACATGCACACACAGAATGTGCAGAACAATGCAAGAATGCACAAATACACTCCAGCAGTGTCACACCAGCAGATAGAAGTACACACGCACACACACACACACACACACACACACACACACACACACACACACACACACACACACACACACACACACACACACACACACACACACACACACACACACACACACACACACACACACACACACACACACACACACAGGGATAATTATTCCTGGTGTAATTTGCTATTCCAGTTGTTTCTCTTCACTTCTGAATACTGATGTCTGTGTTCTCTTCTCTTTATTGCATATAAATCTTGAGTATTTTTTATACCAAAACTTTATACGAAATTCCCTTTATCCTGCTTGTGTATCCCTCCGTCCCTTCTGTCGGTCTCCACTGTCTTTATCTCAATCTCCTTTGCAGTAAAAGGCATGCATTTATTATAGCATGATGAATTATAGAAGGGCGACCTCACACTGGACCCACACACATCATATACTGTATGCACATACCTATGCAAAAACACACGCAAGCATATTTGCAGTGGAAGCGCTTTCAAATAAACAGATTACCATAGCAGTGAACAAATAAGCCTGATAAAAAATGTTAGAATACCGCCTTAGCCAAAGAACAAACAGATGCGGAGTGCAAGAAGCACCTGATCATACACATATACCAAAAAAGAACAACAGAAGACACTACATACAAAGCGTTACACACACACACACACACACACACACACACACACACACACGTAAAACCACAAAGCCAGGCTATAATCAACTAACCAGTTGTTATTAGAAAGTAATTAATCATTTCAGAGAAAACACACAAATGCTGCAGTTTTGTGTTTGACATAATGATAAATGAATTCAAGATCTAAAAGACACTTGAGAGACATTTGAGGAGAAAATAACATGTATTGCTTTTATCATTGCGATCTTTTCACAATAAAATACTTTAATATTCTCAATTAAATTAAGATCTGACAATATATTATCACTGCTTATAATGAATGACAAAGTCCAGAAACAACAGACTTTGATAGACTTTCAGTTTGCAAATTATCCAAATAAATTAAAATGCTTGTTTGTTTATGGGCTTGTTTTCCAATGGTCGAATGGCATAATGAAGCCAATCTTGGCAAGTTATTGAAGCCATCCCACACTGCACCAGCTAACATGCTTAAATTCATACATGGTATTGCTTTAGTCGAAGACAGTAAAAGAAACCTGTTAACAATTATCTCCCAAATCCAAAACCTAGAGTGTTAAAACATAGATCTGTGATGTCATCAACTATAAAGTCTGAAAGTGCTCCATAGAGAAAGACAGGGGAAGGATGTTGGATATAGGACGCCTTACAGGGAATGATCTATATTGGCACATTGTTTAGCTCACAGCTGACAACACTACAATATAATACAGCTCATGTGGGTTCCAAAAGGAAATGTCTCCCATTCACTGTCTATTAGGCAGCATACTCCAAAATTTGATATACACACCTTTTTCATCCCAAACTGGGGATTTTTTGACAGAAATGCAACATTTTGAGAAAAGGTTTGCATCTTGCTGTAACAAGTTATTACATTACAAATATACTTACTTATTTTTGTACACTTAGGTTCGTTTTACAACAGCCACATGAGTGTCCACTATACAGTAGGATTGTGTGTGTGTGTGTGTGTGTGTGTGTGTGTGTGTGTGTGTGTGTGTGTGTGTGTGTGTGTGTGTGTGTGTGTGTGTGTGTGTGTGTGTGTGTGTGTGTGTTTTTATAATGGAAGCCTTGGGGTTCCCGAGTCAAAGCGGTGTCAGTGTTTATCAATATTTGACTGCAGGACCACAAGATGGATGAATCTTTAATATGACCTTGGAGCACAACAAAGACATGGAGACATTTGAGACAAGACATAGAGAGAGAGAGAAAGAGAGAGAGAGAGAGAGAGAGAGAGAGAGAGAGAGAGAGAGATGATGGGGGAGGGAGAGAAGAAAACAAGTTGAAGAGTTGAGGGCTCAACTTCCTGTTTTGATTTTGCTCTGAATATCATGCAAGACTGTATGGATTCAAAGACACATAGAGGTGAACATGATGGGAACATCTGTACTTTACTTCCATTCTCCCTCTTTAAGAGTCACAATCACCCTCCAGAGCCCCTTGTTGCCGATTACATAGAAAGACAGTGAGCAGACAGAGAGGACAGAAGGACACTGCAGAAATGAGGGAGACAAAATGTGCAAAGGGATCCAAGGAGAGTAGAAAAAGAGTACATTTAGCAGTAAGATGAAGAAGAGAAGTGCTGTGGCAAGTAAAAAGGGCTTAAAAGAGAGCAATAGTGCTTTCATTATGTATACTTCGACATTTACCATACCTCTCAAATCATTCAGTGTAGGAAAAAGGAGGTAAAACTTCGATTGCCTTTAAGGACTGACAATATGTAACGTCTGAGTATTTAAATGTCTTAAGAAATGAAAAAACTACATTTTGTGGACTTTTGTACTTATAATATCAAACATTTTCACAAACAATGTAAAACCTAGAGAAATCTCTAATGTATATTGTTGACTTTGTGTCAATGTTGGGGTTATCTGCCAAATCTTTAGAATAGACTTTTTCGGTTTTGGTCGGTTATTCCTTCATATTTGATTCAAATAAAGTTAGGTTGTAAAACAAACACAATGTCCTCTGCCATATTTATTTCTGACTGCTAAGTTACAATAGTTAAATGTATTCACTACAATGCTCAAAAATGTTGATAATGGAATTAAGAAGTGGTGTCCTTAGATTGCACACAATCCCACAATGCATTTTTTTCTACTTTATAGATACGAAGAGCTCTTTTCCAAAACGCGATAAACGCCAAATTAAAAAAAAACGACTTTGTCACGTCATTCTGCTGTATACCGAGCCTACTCACTGCTACATAAATGTTTCTAACCAAATCGCTACATATCCCTGTTTAAACTGTACCGAAAGGTGTCATTTCATTTCAAAACGCGATAGGCGCTACACTAGTTTCGAGTCACAGTGCGACATATCCTCTCGGCCAATCAGAGTGTTCGGTGAGCAGAGAGAAACCATAGCAACAGTAGAGTTCAGTGAGCGTCCCTGTCAAGTATCATGGCGGCGCACTGAGGCTTGAGGTAAATCTTGTTGGTGTAAAAGAAATACATCGGACAAATGGATGTTTTGAATGTGGTTAACACTTTTGATGGTTCCGAAGTAGCCGTTAAGCCCACACCTGGTGGAAGACGACGGCGTTTAAACATAGACAGTCATGAACGCCAACGAACTAAGAAAATGCGCTACTCTGGTGGAGGACGAATTCCCACCATTGGATGTACACACACCTCAGCTAAATGCGTCTTATAAAGGTTATACACTTCAAGCAACGTTGCAACTTTTACAGGTTCAGTACTTTTGAATGGACTATTTAATGTATTGTCAATGTTGATATTGTTATTTCATTACTTGTCATCAAGGTGACATTTTAAATGGTTTTGCACTGAATATTGCACTAATTGGCCATTTGTATGTGTGTTAGTTTTTACTGTGTCTCTTGTGGACAATCTTAATGAACTGTTTGTGTGTGCATGTGCGTGTGTGTGTGTTAGCATGCTTTAGTTTAGTAAATGTAATGGAGTATTACATTTAATCGGTTAGAAGGGGGTAACTACCGACTACTGAATGTTTTTTTATCAATGTTAATATGATTTGATTACTTGTTATACTATTTAAGATGGCACGTTCAATGTTTTGCACTGAAGATTGCACTAATTGACCATTTGTGTTATTTTTGTACTGTTTCTCTGGTGGATAATCTTAAAACGTTAGATTTAAACATAAATTAATTTTCATTACTTCATTAATTACAAAACTTGATTTTATTACACACTGTACACTGTGAGCTCATGATATTGTATATTATCTTGTTTTAAAAACAGACTGAAAAAAATGAATGGCTTTATAACATTTTGAGCAAAGAACACATGGTGGATATGTAGTGGAGAGTGGATATATAGCGTTTTGAAAAGAAATATAATAAACTTTGGATGTATAATCATTAACATTCTAGTTTGATTTGTCAATTATTGCTGATGGTGTTCAGACTGACCCAAAAATTATTCTTAACTATATAAATTAAATACTTCCAAAATATGTAGGTCTGGGTAAATAATTGTCCTTTATCTCAAAACAATCACAAGGGATATATAGCGTTTTGGAAAAGAGCTCTATTGTGAAACAGTTCACTTGTCCGTGATTCATAACGGCCCAAATACTCAATTTGAATGAATAGGCAAGTGGTTTGGGTTGGTTAGCATCCAATGCTCCAATATTCCAAGACATACGATATGTATATCACATTTAGAAAAATAGGTATCAGGAGAGCAGGAAGTCTAAACATTGTCGATTGCAGTTTGAAAATCTATCTGTTCCAACCATGGCCAGTTAAAAAAACTAAAAACGTCTTTCATCTGTACATAGCGGGTTTGACTAATTGTAAGCCATTGCAGTAGCACTTACAATGGTTTGACTAATTGAAAGCTAATGTCCTTGCTTTTTAAAGTTTGTTTTCATCGTTGAATGCACTTATTGTGAGTTGCTTTTGATAAACACGTCAGCTAAATGAAACTTAATATATTTAAGGAAGTTCTCAACTGGCAGCAAGAAAGCCAATTCAAGTACAGCATTTTCGCTGCCAAGAACACATTTAACAATAAGAAATATATCCTTTATTCTCTTTGAATGAATGGCTCCTGTTGCTAAGTGCTAAACTAGACTTTGTTAATGACTTTAACAAAGTGTGGGGTCGTGTAACTGTGGTACAGCTGTAAGCATGAGAAATACATTATCAGTGGTTGTAGAGGGGGTTAGCGTCGGTATGGGACAATACAATCCTCTCTATCCTGTTCTCTGTCCCACGCCAGGCTACACACACAGACACACACACACATCCAGAAATACACACACACACACATGGAAATACACACACACACACACACACACACACACACATGGAAATACACACACACACACACACACACACACACACACACACACACACACACACACACACACACACACACACACACACACACACACACACACACACACACACACACACACACACACACACACACACACACACACACACACACACACACACACACACACACACACACACACACACACACACACACACACAGATAGTGGAGTCTGGAGAGGCTCTGCCACAAAGGCTTCTCCTGAGAGAAAACTGATGTCCTTGTTCTGGAGGAGCTGAAACAGCATTTTCCGTTGTGTTAGCTTGGGAGGAGAAGATAACACATTTGGTTATCGTGTTACTCTGGTCTCAGAAGGAAGACCCAGTGCAGTGGATGCTATACAACACCAACAATAATCGGAGTCATAAAAAGTTAAACCCGTGTCTTATTTTCTAGAAAAAAGTGTGCCAATGATGTGGTATACACACAGTGTTAAATTAAAATATAGAGGGAAAAGTGATTTTAAATAGCACAAGCTATTGGGAGCAAAACAAACTAGTAGCAGTCTTGCTACAGTGCATAGCAAGCTGCTTTATGCTAATGTCGCTAAAGTTGAAGCTACACACAAAAGCACAATTAATGCAAGCTGTAGATGTAGAGTCATTGAAGCCTTTAATCTTGTCTTATTTTCTAGGAACAAGTGTCCAAATGAGGTGGTGTAAAAACAGTGTTAGATTAAATTATGGGCAGAAAAGTCATCCTGATCTACTGATTACTTAAGAACTGGCTAATGAGATCCACACAAACATAAAAAATAGCAGCCTATAGTGCTTTGCAAGCTGCTTTTTGCTAATGTTGCTACAGTTAAAGCATCACTTAATAGTTGAATTAAAGCAAACGTAGAGTCATCTAAGCCCTTAATCTTGTGATATTTTCTAGGAACAAGTGTCCAAATGATGTTGTATTAAAACAGTGTGAAATGAAAATATGGGCTGAAAACTAATCTTAAATAGCCAATAAATTGTTAGCACAGGCTATTCAGAGCAACTAAACAATAAAGAAGTAGCTGATATCTAGAGTGCTTAGCAAGCTGCTCTTTGCTCATGTTGCTACAGTTTAAGCTACACGTAATAGCTCAATTAGAGTGAGCTGAAGTGCACACACTCACACACACACACACACACACACAGCCTTTTATCTTTATTTTAAGAGGGGCAACAAAAGGGCAACAGGGAGAGAGCCAGTGTATTGTAATTGGTGTTTGTGCAAAACACACACACACACAAACACACACACACACACACACACACACACACACACACACACACACACACACACACACACACACACACACACACACACACACACACACACAGAGATCACTGTACGTGTAAAAAAGTCAAGTGGATGTCCTTATATGACAAAGCCACTTGTGTTAATTGGTCACGCCGGGGAGAGACGTTAGCTATGAGTGCTGTAAACACATTTCAAGCTAAATCTCATCACAGGCAAACACATACTGCATGTACACACACATGGACACAGTGACATTATGTCATAGCACATCGGTGTTATGTCATATCTGCACGTAACAAATATGTCTGAATGTTTCCAGAATGGCTGCTAATGCTCACAACCGGCCCACTCAAAGTCACTTCTACTGGAGTCAGCTATTAAAGCAGCGGTATAAACTCCATCTCTTCCCAACATAAAGTTTGCATCAAAACCTTTATGAAAGATGAACACTAGCTGTGAAAAACTGCCTAAAGAGTCATTGACCATGTCTACCAATTGCAGTGCCAGATCCTTCAAGCTCTGTTGTCACCATGGCCACCTTAAGAGTTGTCTTATTAAGTGTATTCACATCCAATTCAGATGTTATGCAATACACTTTGGTTAGAGTTAGGGGCATACACTGTATGTGTCTGATTTGGCTAATTTTCCAATCTGATTGCACTGGTTTATTTTTGCGATAATGCAGGAGAGCCGTTCCGCACCAGAAGCTGTTTAAAAAAAGTTCAGTTATCAGGCTATCCTTACAACTACCCGCACAAACTAATCCCTTCCTGGAAAGGGCAATGGGCTTTGAAGCCAATATTCATAATGGCCAAACAGTGGAATTACAGCTTCTGGGTCAATCACGTGATGCAAATGGGCTCACCAAGACTTGAATATCCTTTATTTACAATTATTAGGACCAAACCATTGTTATATTCCACAACAGACAAATCCAGAGTTATTTTCCAAGTGCATCTGAGTCAACGAAAAAAAAGCAGACTCTGGATTCTGGAGGGTTAATGGAAACACTATTGCGCATGCTCTATTGGCCCATGAATGGGGAAGTGATTTTATTACCCCACAGTCCAACTATTCTGTCTTCATGGGCCACGGAGCAACTTTCATAGGAATGAACAGGACGCAGCCTCCAACACTGTATCCTCTTTATGCATCCAGTGTTTTTCTAACTAATATAACAAAGTCAATTAAACTGATCGTTCAATATTGCATTGATCAGGGATTAGATAAGATCTACAACACCATGTGGTGCCTTCTGGAGGATCAGAAGATGTGTATTAAAATCTAGAGCCTTTTTAATGTATCTTGAGCTGTAATTTTAACAGGCCCTGTAAGCAATTATATGATTTACATTTATATAATCCAATTTCACAAATCCCAAATGTATTCAAAGAGCCAAGGAAGTCAGATGCTCTACAGTTTGAAAAGTCCTTTAACCCCATATTAAGACAAGGAAACCCCCCCCCCACTTTGATAGAGTCTTTATTCACATACAAACATTACATTTCTTAGGAGTGGTCTGCAAAGATGCTACAATCAAAACTTTAAAAATGTAATATACTCTGTGATAGTGTCACCAAAAAAAAAAATGCACGTTTAGATCTCTGCAAACACACAAACTAACTTGCAGATACAATTGGGGGAAAAAACATAATGTAACTTATTTATTGAAAGCCTGAAATTACTTGCACCTTTCAGTATCCCGGGAAAAACCAACACGTTTCCCTGTCTAGCTCCGGCTGCTGTAGCTTATAAATGTTAAATATGTCTCAGCCTCTTGTCCTCTGCCACTGTCTGCATTCTCCACCATAGTGAATAAGTAATTTGCCTTTTTGCCCTCAGCACTTTTCCCTATATAGTTTAAAAAACTGTTTAAGCTTGGGATGGATCGAAATGTACATTTCTAAATGAAGTCACTGTTTTACAGAGTCCTTGCGCAGCAGAGTTGATCACAGCCAAGCGTAAAAACCAAGTGCGTCAACGTTCTACAGCGGAGAAAGGCTCTGCATAGAGAACATAAGTTAAGAATATGCTAAACTTTAGATGCTTTGTAATGCAAAATGTGATGTAGCGTGCAGGTAGAGAGAGGGACTGTGCATGTGTGTGTGTGTGCGTGTGTGTGTGTGTAAAGACAACTGGAACTCTGTTTTGTCCTTAATGTCTCTCTCAAAGCCAGAACGTACACACCAACAAACAGCTTCCCCGCATATACTTCACAAAGCAAATATGTCTCACACTATGATAAAGCAGGACATACAGACACTCACACACAAACACACACTCTGTTATCTTTGCTCTGCTTTGCATGCGTGGAGTTAAGTTGCGATAAGATCATACTGAGACCTAATCGTTCTTTGATCTCAGGTTTTAGCTGCGTCAGAAAACACACTCGCACACTCGGAGACACACGTGTTCTTACGCATACATACAAGGGCATTCACTGGCACTCAATCACTCTGACACACACACACATGGGAACATACACACATGGGAAACCATCTGCATCAGCACATCGTGTGCTTTAAAGATGGTTGAGACAAAGCAGGTAAGACAGAATTAAAAGTTGAATGGTTGTACCCACTAAGTCACGTTGCAGTTTGTATCCATGTCTGTCCGAAATGTCATCAATACATTTTATCCCTTTTGACGTTGTGTGAAATTGTAATAATTAGCATAACGATCCTTCAGTTATGGACAAAAAGGACAAAAACATGTTTTAGAGGTCACAGCAATCCTGACCTGGGACCATTATCATGACCATTGGGCCAACTTTTAAATATTTCTCCAAAAGCGTTCCAGATATGATCCTGAGAATGGTACATGTGTGAGGTCTCAGTGACCTTGACCTTTGACCACATAAATATACAATAAAACACAAGATACCTGGGAGAACTGATCCAATTTTGGTCAACATCCCTTTAACCTTTGACCACATAAATCTAAACAGTTTCTTTTAAATCTAAAATATTCTGTTTTCTGTGTAACGATGTTGCGCTTTGTAATCGGAAAATGTCAGTTTATTCCCATTTAAACATGGAATGGGAATAAACTATTCTAATCTAATCCCTAAGTATTGAGAAAAACAACATAATACATACATACGTACAGAGGACCACTTTCTTGCTTTATGTTTGGTTTGTTTGTCTCTCTCCTCTTGCTGAAAAAGCCCAGCAGGGACCTAGATAAGAGTCTGTGTTATCTTTCTGCCCGCCATCTCGCCTAATCTATTGGTTTTGTCTGAAACGCTGAAGCCGTTAAAATCTGGCCTTGACTAAGACGGCCAGGAGAGATGGAGAGAACGATGGTGAGATGTTGAAGCAGAAAGGATTTCTCTGAATTCTTAGTTTTCCTCATCAGCATCACGATTGAGACATTGATATGTGTAATGTGTGTTCCTCTTCTAAGTGTAAATGTGTTGTTGGATAAACATATCCAGCATGTGTGTGTTCTAAGGGGCTGTATAACTTGCAGGAATTATTTTTCAGCATTGCTATGCCTAGCTACTGTTGAGCTCATTAGCACTTTCAGCGCTAACCGGGAAACACTTTTGCCTTTGTGTTAATGTAGTTAAAGCAACATCATTATCTTCAGTGTGACTTTTCCTAAATATAACAATGAATCTTTAGCTTCACATTTTTTTTTACATCCTGTGAACAGATTGTGGGAACAGTCATCAGATCTCATTCCAAGGGGCAGCCTCCAAGTCTGGAAAAAGGAGCCAATGTGCAAGTGCCTTATAACTGGATTCTTTAAAATGGGGGTTTCTCTTTTTTAGTTGCAAGCATAATTCTGATTGTATAGAAGTCTATAACAAATATATCAAAATTCTAACTTGATTTATGACCTCAGTTAAATAAAATCCTAATGTCTTTATTCCTTTTTTCAAGTGTTCTTTAATACTTTATTATGTTTATTGTGTAAATTATGGCCCTGTTTCAATAAAATAGACAATAACGCAGGGTGTGCTTTATGGCTAGGCTAGCTTGTGACTGTTAAGTTGCCACAACAGGGGCTTTTCCCCAGCGTTGTTCAGTGTTCAGTTGTAGGAAAGACACTTTAAGAAGTCAAATGTTCATTATAACTCCGCAAGAACATTTATTTTTTACCATGTATTCCACTAGCCAAAATATAGCATTTCAATGAACATTTACGCTGATTATGGATGCTCCTTACTAACCAAGCTAGCTAACCAGCACTTCTGTAGTTGGTAGGTTAGTGGCCTCAACAACCTAGTCCAAATATGGTCAATTGTGGTGAAAAAAAAACAAGATAGCAGCCAATATGCCAAACTGGAAACTTGAAAATAGTAGTTAACATACCACTGGGTGACGTTACATATCTACGTTGACTTCTTATGTACAGTCTCTGATATCAACCCATTCGAGCACCTATAGAGAGTCATGTAAGGCAGGGCTTTGCACCACCATAAACAGTACACCAAATGACTGAGAAATGATGTTTATGCTGTGTGTTTATGAATGTACAAATAAGTAGTATACAAGTAGTATGTAAATAAGTTCCTTTATAAATGTAATCCTAAATATCAAAGTCAAAGTCCACTTTATTGTCAAAGTTTCCACATGTGTTATACATACAGAAAATTGAGATACCGTTTCTGGCAGTCCCAAAGTGCAAATACAAACAAGAACATATTACATAAGAAGATAAGAGCGTAGAAAAAAAGGGGGGGTAAAAAGGGGTATACAAAAAAAAACTAAGTAATATATACATATGTTCGACACAATCAACAGTTTGACGGTAGTGCAAGTAGGTGTTTAAGGCAATAAATACTTTGTGCAAAGTACATTTTCAGTAGCTGCGGAGAATAGAAAATGACTGGTGCTGGAGGAGGGACGGGTGTGTGAGGGAGGGGGATTAATGTCCTGGTACATTTCCATTGAGGCTGTGGGGAAAGGTGGGTGGGACGGAGGGCAGAGCGGTCAGGGGAGAGATGGGAGCGGGGGTAGAGGGAGATGAGAGAGGGGGAGAGAGAGGGAGGGACGGAGAGAGGGGGAGCGAGAGGAGAGAGGGAGGGAGGGAGGGAGGGAGGAGAGAGAGACAGAGGATTGAGGGAGGGACGGAGGATAGAGAGAGAGCGAGAGAGGGAGGGAGGGAGAGAGTGAGAGGAGAGAGGAAGGGAGGGAGAGAGTTCAGCATCCTGACCGCCTGGTGGAAGAAGTTGTTCCTCAGCCTGGTGGAGCTCGAGCGGAGGCTGCGGAACCTTCTCCCTGAAGGCAGGAGGCTGAAGAGGCTGTTGCAGGGGTGGGTGGGGTCCCCCGCAATGCCGAGGGCTTTGCGGGTGAGTCGGGTGCTGTAGATGTCCTGTAGTGTAGGGAGTGAGACCCCAATGATCCTCTGGGCAGAGTTCACATTGCAGGCTCTTGCGGTTGGAGGCGGTGCAGCTTCCAAACCACAGCGTGATGCAGCTGCTGAGGATGCGCTCAGTGGCGCCTTGGTAGAATGACAGCATGACGGGGGGGGGGGGACTCCTGCTCGCTTGAGCTTCCTGATGAAGTAGACGCGTTGCTGGGCCTTCTTTGCCAGTGCAGTGATGTTGTTGTTCCAGGTGAGGTCATCTGTGATGGTCACACCCAGGCATTTGGTGCTGCTCACCTGCTCCACAGAGGGAGTGGGTTCTTCTGAAGTCAACAACAATCTCCTTTGTTTTCCCCACATTGAGGAAGAGATAGTTATTTTGGCACCAACGGGCCAGCTGGTTCACTTCCTTACTGTAGTTAGTATCATCCTTGTGGCTGATGAGACCCACCATGGTAGTGTCGTCAGCGAACTTCACGATGTGGTTGGAGCTGTAGCTGGGTTTGCATTCATGGGTCAGCAGGGTGAAGAGAAGGGGGCTGAGCACACAGCCTTGAGGGGCCCCCGTGCTCAGTGTTAGTGTGTTCGATGTGTTGTTGTTGACCCGGACAGCTTGTGGTCACTCTGTGAGGAAGTCCAGCAACCAGTTGCAGAGAGAGGGGCTGAGGCCCAAGTCTGTAAGTTAACGCACAAGCTGCTGGGGGATGATGGTGTTGAAGGCTGAGCTGAAGTCTATGAATAGCATTCTGACGTAGGAGTTCTTAGTGTCCAGGTGTGTGAGGGCTGGGTGTAGAGCGGAGGTGATTGCATCCTCTGTGGACCGTTTAGCTCGGTAGGCAAACTGAAACGGGTCCAGGGAGAGAGGAGACAACACATGCAAAATATTTTTTCAATACATGATGATTTAGGGGTGCCACCGCACATCTGTTTTTGTTGGATAAAGTGGTAAACAGTGCTCAATAGTCACCATGGAGATCTGAGTTTAACAAGAGATGCAGTTCAAGAAAACTGAGGTGATCTTTCTGTTTTTGTGTTGGGTATGTATTATTACATATTACTATCATATCTGTAGTTGTGACATGCATTTGACACCACTGCGTCAAACACCGGCCATCTCACAGCAGCCTGCATTGCCATACAGCTCTCACTGGGCCGACCACTGCTTTGGTCTGGGTGCCGGCACCACATTGGTGAGGTCCTCCTGAACCAGGTTTTTACAGACCTGAAGGTGGAGACATCACGCTCGCCAGAGGTTACCTTGTTCACACATCTGAGAGAGAAATGGAACCTGTTACCACAAGAATCCAGCAGCCAATGGTCCCGTTACATTCCTGACAACATCGCGCAACCACTCCTGGGCAAGTTACGTGCTGAACTTGTCAGGTGCGCAAAAGAAGTGACTGACCACAAGCGAGGTTACTACCGTGAGTTTGTGCAGCTGTGTCTTGTGTTTCTGGATGCAGATAGTGAAGAGCAGACTGCAGTGACCTTCCAACGACCGGGAGCGCTCCACAAGGCACGATGGATGGCCAAGCTGCTCTATACTCTCAAGCTGGCTTTGATGGAGCAGCACATCGCGTTGCTTCCCCAGGGCACAATTACCACACGGCAGCAGGTGCCGAAGATTCAGGCATTTGCCATTTTCATTACACACATCTATGCAAAGTGGTGGTTGACCTGCAAGAAAGCTGTAGATGCTGCCTGGAATGACCTGACACTCTACCACCACCTGCAGGCATAAAAGGCTGTAGATGAGGGCATTGCAGCATCAGCGATCAAGGCACTGGAGAGGCATCGCTGGTACCTGACAGGTGAGATGCTACCCCTGGCTCTCTTCAGCAGCAAGGTGCCCAATGAGGACAAGCGTGCACTTGCCAGTGCGATCTTGGAGCACAAGCCCGCTGATCTCCCCATGCATATCCCTGAGCAGCGCTTTGGCACTGGCTTTGGCAAGCCAATGTTCCCCACCCTCTTGCCAACCACCAGCTTGGCTGATCTCGCCAATAAGGATTACTGGTTTGGGATGCAACAGCTGCACATTGATCCAGAATTTATGTCTCTCGATGTGAAGGAATGGGCGACCAATGCTGCGTTCAAAAAAAGTGAGGTCAATGTATGTGCAATGAACGTTGTCAATGACTGTGCCGAGCGTGGCGTCAAGCTCACGTCCGACTTCGTCGCAGTGGCCAGGAAGGAGCAGCACCTGCAGAATGTGCTGCAGGCAGTTGAACATGACCGCAGCCAACAGCCAAACCTTCGCCGCTGCAAACGCAAGCTAATCCTTGAATAGGACGGTTACTCTTGGATGGCGGATGGGGAGACATATCTGGGGGGAGACGCACTGGCTAGGTTCAGAGTTCAGGTTCCATTTCCTCTCTCTTTCTCCCTGGTGATGTTGCTCAGTGGAGCGGACTCTGGCACAGACTAAGCAATTAAGTTTGAAGTTTAGTTAGTGTCAGCTCTTACCATTAGGCCCTGTTAGTTGCCAGTGAGTTAGCCACCAGAGAGGGTTTGTTCTTTTAAGTGTGTCAGTATCGCCCCTTGTGTTTAACAATAAAGTCAATTAAACTTTATATGTGTGTCCGACATCCATCACTGCTGCACAAAACTCAGGGTAAGGCCACGTGAACATGTCCCATTGACCTCCATTCATTTTGTCTATAGGACAAATGAATGGAGAATCTTGAAAGTTGAACTCTGAGAAATGCCCAAGTTGCCCAAAGGGCAAACTTTTACTTTGATAACCCTATAGAACATGTTACTGTATAAAAGTTCACTGTACTCAACATTTCCAGGTCAACCTGTTGGCAATTAGAATAAAAATTGCACATTTTTCGAAATTTCACAAAAGTTCATGTCGTAGGTGGCACCCCTAAATCTCAATGGAATTCCTCAAATCTTTGCAAAAGTCATTTCTATACAAAATGCAATGCCAGCCAAATTGATATTATGAAATTAAAATTTCCCATTCAAATTTGATGCACCCTACTGTGTATCATCACAATTTGTCCTCTTTTTACTGCAGCGGGTGCTACATCAAAGCACAGCAGGGTGACAGGGTGAAACGGTAGTTCCTATCCATGAGGTGTCCAGTTACACACACACACACACACACACACACACACTCACACACACCAGAAGCAGCGAGGGAAAAGATCTAAAAGCCTATCTTTGGTCAACTGTAGCGGTTGCCCACATAAATGTCCGCTTGGCTCTGCTCTGATCACATAATTGCTCTGTGCACACCTCTCCCACACACACACAGAAGGAAAGTGCACATCCAGAGCGCATACACTGAAGCACACTTAGGGAGCTCACATACACACACACACACACACACACACTTAACATCTGGATATATACAACACCCACACATACAGTCAATGTTAGATATGACATGAAGCGGAGCATTCACATGCAGGTATGCTTGCCAGTGTAGGGACACACATACACAGCAAACAAAAACTCCCACCAGCTCTCCCACACAGTCAGTATGTCGAGTGTGTGAAAGAAATACTGACAGAAAAAGATTAGACTGAGCAAGGACTGCAACAAAATCACAGAAAACCAAGTTCAACAGAATCGTGTTGTATTATTTTTACTTGCCGCCTTTTGTCTATTTGTTGGACTATGAACAATGATTTAGTCATACTAATTTGTGTGGGTGGCCTGGACGACATTTTGGCAAGTTCCATTATACCACATCAATAAATCATAGCAAGCAAAAATGCTGTTGCTCTGTAAATGACCCTGACCTTTGACTTTCTCTAAGCAACTTTTTTGCATCATTTAAGGCCCAATCACATATGTAGTGAGAACATATATTATATATGTATAAATAAAAATAAAATATATTTAGTACCTGAATACACTTTATTATTCACAACTAAATAGGTAACATAGAAGAAAAGGAAGAATACTTTTTTGATCTTGTTTATTAAAGTTATAGTCAGGCATTTGAATACCTTTGCTTTTTATCTTTCTTGCAGAGAGTTATGTAAGAAAAGTGATACCAGTTTCATGTCTGTACGGTAAATATGTAGATGGACCAGAAGCTAGTTAGCTTAGCTTATCACAAAGACTGGAAAAAAAAGAAAATTGATTGCCTAGTGGAAAGCGTAGTTCAATCTGAAGGTACCAAAATACACCTATCAGCACCTCTAAAGCTTCATATTTAAAAAGACATATCCTGTTTGTACAAGGCTGCATTAAACTTCCCTCTTTTAAATGAATGATAGGACTAGAGTAAAATGCCCGAACACTGCTGCATCCAAATCCGTTCATAAAACCAAACAGGGTTTTGTGATGGACTTTTGTTCCTGGCTGGGTCAACTCATCAATGCCCAGGAAAGTTGGATTTGGTCACTTTTAGACGGAGGCATACTCTCCTTTTCCACCGTTTCCAGTCTTTCTGCTAAGCTAAGCTAGTCTGCAGCTAGCTCCAGCTTCATATTTATTATAAAGTGATATAATTCACTGTTTCCCGACAGACCAGATTTGGTACTTCCAGTCATACCGGATGTTATTGTTTTTAGCCTCAGGTAGCGTGTAGCTTATATTGTATCGTATATATGAGTAGAGGGAGAATGTCGCGTGGAGTTACATACTAAACACACCGCCTCTACCTCTCACTCATTGATGCTGCAATAATAGTATTAAGTGTTTAATAACCAATAAACCTCAGAAGAATTGTATAATAAGCTATCATAAATAGAGACTTCATGAGAAGGCTAAGCGGAACGTGCCATGGACCCGCCTCCGAAGACCTCAGCCAATAGAAGAAGACAGAAGAAGATGACGAAGTCAGATGTGCCGAAGACCCGCCCCCGTTGCTTCTAACCAATAAGAGAAGACGAGACCGGAAGGACCTTAGAGTCGAAAACGACGTGAAAAGTTTGAGGTCAGTCCTTCCCCCTACGACGCTGTAGATAGCTAACCACTGGAAAGTGTACTGTGGACCAGTTAAATAGGAGAAGACCTCGCCGAGCGTCCATTGTAAACTTATCATATCACCATATTAACAAATCCTGTTAAATTTAGAAGAGAAGTCTCTTTGATTCTTTTAGCCTATTGTTACTACAGAACAATACACGAGACTTGATTGATTCTAATCCAACTGACGCCAAAAACCAGACGCATGTTCCCCAGAACACTCTGACATTCAACAACTCAGGACTGTGTGGATTTGGTTGGTTTGGGTTGGTCAAAATGATTGACAGTGACCACCACTGTCACCACATTCTGACTGAAATGTTGCTAAACCCTGATTGGTGTACTAGAGTATGTGATATCAACTTAGTCAAACCCACCTTAAAACAGTAATAAGGGAAAACCATAAACAGTATGGAAAAACACAGAACATGAACACTCTGAAGTATCAACACCAAATGTGTTACACCTGTTTTCAATAGGGTGGTCTCTTAAGATCCCACTTCACATAGTAAGAGAATGATTGAGAAAAATGGTTATGGGGCCTTTATATGTCAAATAGACCCGTGTATTTATTACAGTTGCTTGTTTAAACCCTTTGAAGGTATTCTAAGACTGTGTGTGTGTGTAGTGACAAAAGGATCACTAAAGGATTGTTATGGTTGCCTTTAAATTCCCTCTATTAAACCACCAGGACCTGCACTCTCACTTAGAGGCAGGCAACATAGTAAGCAGGATTACATTAGAGGAAAATCAATTCTATCTGGATTGTTATAATTAGATGACCTGAGTTTGCTAAAAGTCGGTAAGTAATTTTCTCCGTTTTTATCACTTTCAAGACTTGGCAGTGGTGCATGACAATGAAATTACAAATGCTGTGGGTGATATTTATAATTACAGAATGTGTAAAACTGCAGATCAAGTATTCAGTGCAGCATGAATGACAATTTACAAACACAAAAGCAGCAATGCGTTTCTATCTATATTGCACATACTCCACTCACTGTACAGTACCATACAAAGTGCTATTGAGACAGCATGCCAAACATCGAGAGACCAAATCACACCCGCTTTGTCGAGCTGATCAGCCAGAAAAAACAAATCGATCCCTGATAAAAGACCATCAGCCGATCTGTCATCAGCCGGATGCTGATACACAAATGAGCTTAACAGCAGCAACAATGATAGCAGCAGTAAGACGGTCAGACAGCTGATCATTACAAGCCCTCAGCAACCAAAATGCAAGGACACAGAAGGAAAGCAATCTGAGCTCTGTTATGGAGTTTAGAAAGAATTGTTATAATCAGAGAAAGATAGAGTGGTGACGGTGAGAGAGAAAGAAATCGCAAAGTAGAAGTATCTATTCCAATGTGTGAAGTTAAGAGGTGTCAATGCATCATATAACACAAAAGGGGGAAGACATTTACGGGGTAGTGTGAGTAAAAAACAATATGTTCATTGTCATTGTATTCGAGAAAAGACTAAAGAGTAAGGAAAAGGTTATATCAGTAAGACACAAAGGGGACTTCCAAGGACATAAAGTCTCATTTTTAACAAAACGACATGGCTCGGGGTGCGCCCGTAGACAACAAACACAAAGGCTGTTCCTCCTACCTGAGTTCCTCTTAGAGATGTACTTGACGTCGTCACAGGCTCCCAAGGCGAGGAGGAGGAGGAGGAAGAGGAGGGATAAAGAAGTCATCTCCCCTGGTACCTTAAGACAACATGAGAAAGTTTTAGAAAAAACGTAGCAAGTATATTTCTTAGTTTCATTGGCAATATCAGGCAAATAAAACCCAGACGGACAAAGATCATAGACTGAAGTGGACGTAGTTTATGTGATGTCGACCATTAGTTTGTTGAGTACAATTTTGAGCCAGATGTGACTTATCAGGGTGAAGCTTAGTAGAAGAAGAATCGGATGATAAAACCCTCTTTATTTGTCACATACATGCACACAGCAGAGCACACACAGTGAAATTGGTCCTCTGCATTTAACCCATCCTAGTACTAGGAGCAGTGTGCAGCTACTGTGCAGCGCCCGGGGAGCAATGGGGAGGGGGGATTGGAGGTGTCCGGTGCCTTGCTCAAGGGCACCACAGCAGGGCCCAGGAGGTGAACTGGGACCTCTCCAAGTAGCAGTCCACCTTCCATATTTCAAGTCTGTTTGGGGACTTGAACCGGCGACCCTACGATTCCCAGTCCAAGCCCCTACTAACCAAATAATGAAAAAGATAAACAAAATGTTACGATTAACTTTTATAAAAACTCACAAAAAGCAAAGAAAGATACCCAACATGGACAAATAACGCTGTGGTAGCAACTTGTCACAAGCTATCCTACACTAAAGCATAATCGTCTTCCATTTTACCGAAATTGGAATCCTAATTTTACATCATACTATGTTGAAGAAGTTATGAAACTAATGATTGAGCCAATACACTTATTTTGAATAATTGTCCCGAGGTAATAAAAGCAGTGAGAAATAGGGTAATTTTCTCATAGACTTCTTTAGAATCTGACTTCTTTTGCAACGAGTAGATTCGCCGGCTGCTGGATGTAAGAGACAATGCATGTTTAATGCTTTAATGCTTTTTTATTCTGATATATACTGTTACCACAATTACAATGACACCATCATTACAGTGTGATGCACATCATAATTCTGGGTTTGCCTGGTTTTGTTTTGACATGATTTCAAATTGATGTCAAAGTGTATGTATCTCTCATTCTTCAAAAGTTACAATTAAAAATAATAAAAGGAGCTTCATGTGGTGTTGTGTGTGACCCATATGCTGTAAACATTGAAAAATAAAACACTTTATTACAAGTATGGCAGTGAAAACATCACAACAAATATTAATATTGATCTGAAACACAGGTAGTGCTGCTTTTGAAAATATCATTTTGTTCAACTGATTAAATTCACAATACAAAAAATTGAATTAGATTCGACCAAAGGCTAGGAATCACAAAGGGTGCAGAATATTTTACACACATGCAAACACACACACAAACACACACAGCCTTTGAGCCAACAATGTGAAATCACACTGATACACCTGCAATCCGATTTTTCTCATGCTTTTGTGTACACACAACGGTGTATGTCCACACACACAAAGACACCCACACCCACACAACACACACACTTAAACAGGGAGGGATCAGAGAAGCAGATTAGCCATGCCAGCAGTTATCCCACTGTTTTTTACACACATGTGAAAATAAATATAATGGGAACTCAAACTCTATCTTGACTGCTGATTGAAATCACATTTGATTCACATCAGGAGGGGTACAGTCTTTTGATAGATCCTAGTGGGGTGTAGATTTGTGAGCCACAGTCTTTAAAGTTGGACAATGAAATGATGGGATGGGGATCTAAAACCGGAACCAAATTGATGTTTAGAACAAAGCCGAGGGAACAACACAGTACCATGATAAAGGTTACTGCACGATGTTGCCAATAGCAGTTAAAAAGTCTTCATTTTTGCTGGCTTTTAAGGCATCTAGCCTTTCATCACAAAGGATGGTCATTTTGTTAATCTTTTTATCTCCTAATGTAATGTGTCATGCCATCATCTTGATAGTGTCACAGGTGCAGCAGCTTAAATCATCATTATAAAAAACACCACCAAAGTAAGGAAATCATTTCTGTTTGGTTGAGTGAATGTCATAGCCACAGCATACAAACATCCTGTATTTCAGCATTGATATATTCATTAATACTAAAATACCACAGCATATATTGTAATACACATTATTTTATTTTATTATTGAAATATATTGTAGTACATGGGGATATTTTTACTTTAACTTCTTATGTAAAGATAAATATTCTTATTGTATTTAATAGTTGTATATGATTGTATTCCAAAATGCAGCAATGGTCTCTGAACCCAATCTCTACCTGTGATAAATAAAGTATTCTTATGCTTGATTCACAAAGTTTACCTACTCACAGTAAACAATAAAAACAAAAGTAAGTCCCAGAAAGCCATGAGCGCACTATATAATGACACTGCAACCAAAGAAGCTAAATGGAAATCGGCCAGTCACTGCTACCTGCTTTTTCCCTTTTCATAACTAAATAAGAGCCTACCTATATAATAACTTAGAGCCTAACAAAAAAAAATCATGCAGTGATAAAGTGAAAAAAATAAAGTAAGGTAATACGTTTTTGTCTAAATAAATATAGACAACACAAGTCGTGACACTTTAGGACCTATTGGGCTATGCACACAGTGTGACAGGCACATGGGACCATCGAGACCTGCACTCGCAATCCAATCTGTCTTTGTTTTTAGTTTGCCCTTTCATAGCATCACAAGCTGCAGTCAGTCTGCAGACATCACAGGAGAAAAGCAGGTTATGTCAGGTTGTGTTATACTCTAGCGGAACACGCTAAATTGAGCTGTTGTCTTTGGGTAAAGATAGGGAGGCAGGTGCTCTGACAAGCAACACCGAGAAAAATCAAAGGGTGAGTCAGTTTTATGGGGGAAGTGCTTATCAGGTTCTTTTGGAAAAGTCGAAACAAAAACAGAAAGAGAATTACCAATGGAGTTCTGCATCAAGACCTTAAGTTTTTGAGACATAAACACCTAGAAATAGGAGGATGTATATTTTGCTCTACCTCCTCCACAAGTTGCTCAGGGTCAGCTACAGAATAGAAGCCATGGAACAGGGATTCAGAGTCTTGCTAAAAGCAAAGAGCAAATCGTTTCTCAAAGCATTGTCCGAGGGCCAATATTGCCATCCAAACATGATATGAAATGTATGCATTATTTTCCAATGATTCACAGTTCTGTTTAATGAGACATATCTGAAAGAGGAGGAGTCAGTGCTAACGGAGTTTACTGTTAAACACAACAATGATGATTTATGTGTCCAAAATGTGTGTTAAGAATTTAGATTTGAATTGATAAAACAGTGTATCCTTTATTAAGAAGGGTTCAATAACAAAAACATTATTAAAGATGTCTAAAAACGAGATTTGAAAAGGTAAATCTGAACATGGAGCATTACTAAGGCTTCAGCCAACAGTCAGTTTCACGCTGCTTGGTTGATTCATTTGTTTGTGCTTTTATAGAAACAAATGATAATTTCAGAAAAGAGACATGTTAAACTGAGCTGGAAGGCAACATTCTCTCATAATCAGTGCATTGTCAGCTATGCCCATAGTGCTAGTTGATCTAGCAGGAATGTGAGTGAGTTCACTTGAGGTGACCCATTTCCCCATGTAGAGTTTTCCATGTAAGAAAAATATCTTCAAAGCTATAAGCAAGGCACACAGCAAATAAAACAGCAGCTGTAGTGATTTTATCATGCATAATTTCATAACTTAGTTCACCGTGAGGATACTACAAGTCTGTTTATTGCTCTCACACACATACTTACTTTTTCATTCACTCTCACAAGCACATTAAGCTGTACTTCTTTCACGCAAGCTTGCTCATAGAGGCTGCACTCTTCCTCTTACATTCCTTATTCTCGGTAAGGCCTCCTCAACACTAAACACTGAGCTCTCTTTATCTTGTCTTCTCTGTTGGCCCTTCTGCACTGCCTCACACACGTACACACATGCACACTAAGGTCAGTCTCCCTTTCTCCTCTTCCTTCCACACATGAACACTGACACACTTGCGAAGACGGCACTGGCAGTTTGTTTGATGTTTGATCCACCATGAATGCAAGAATGGGAATGGAATCTCATGCAATACATTACTGTGGGTGCAGGTATAGAGGTGAAGGGATACATGGAGGGTAAGGTTGTTTAAAGGTAACCCTAATGACCTACAGAATAATTATACATACCATGTACATAGAAATAAGACATATAAAGAGAAATAAGAAAGAAAGTGGGTGTATACTTCTGATGAAAGAGAATCTGAGTGGGTTAAACGTACACACACATATAGAGATGGAGAAAAAGAGCAGAGCAGAACAAACATTACAATCCCCCATCTTTCATCCCCTGATTTTGCTTCTGTCCGTCTCTGATAATGATATTACAACACCAGAGCACAGGGAGATCTAAGTAGGGTCAGAGTGTGTATAATGCTGAAACTCTCACACATTACATGCACAGAAAAAAATCCACTTTTATATTGGCGTGACTGTGTGGTCTGGTTATTCAATCGATCAAATCCTCGGAGTTCCCCAAGGATATGGACTGGGGCCAATGTTCTTTGTCTTTTTTAAAGTATAGCTTGGTTGTGTGAGTTATTTTTCCATATTTATTGTATAACATACAGTAGATTGAAGGAATCATAACTCTTATCTACTTCTTCAATCTTGCAGTGTCCTGTTGGCTTTATGCAACAGTGGAAAACTTTCATAGGTAAGAACAAGTCAGCAGTAATGCTTTTTTC
Organism: Eleginops maclovinus; assembly: GCF_036324505.1. Classification (NCBI taxonomy): domain Eukaryota; kingdom Metazoa; phylum Chordata; class Actinopteri; order Perciformes; family Eleginopidae; genus Eleginops; species Eleginops maclovinus. Next base: position 21,932,698 of record NC_086371.1, read on the forward strand.
CGGTTCTCTTTATACATCAATGACTGTATAGGCAATACACAGACTTTGGATGAAGATTTATATAGCACTTTGGTTTAAAGCTCCACGTGATAATTCTAAACAATATGGAAACTGTTAGAACTAGTGTACTTCTGGGTCAAACACTTGCAGACATAAGTTAATACACACACACACACACACACACACACACACACACACACACACACACACACACACACACACACACACACACACACACACACACACACACACACACACACACACACACACACACACACACACACACACACACACACACACACACACACACACACACACACACACACACACACACCACCCCCCTTCAACCCTACACACATACTGATAACAAGCTATTCTTGTCCCAAACAGACCAGTGTTAAGCCATTAGGCTGCTTCAGCCACACATTCAATATTAAAGACAGCCTCCAGCCCTATTCTGTCACACTATCTGCAAACTGCATGAGTCATGCCATTTTTGGCTAAAGAGGCAGTCTGTTTTACATGGAAACATAAGCTTCTCTGCCATCATTACGATAGATCTACAATCTGTCTGTTTTAATCTCTGCAAGAGGAAGCGTTATCTGTTTAAACCTAGTGTCATGCCATAATGTTGACCATCTTAAATGGGATGTGAATAGTACTTGTACTGCACACAAGCAAAAAGTAGGACATCCCGTCCATCAAGACCTTTTCATAATTTTGACATACTGGTCAGAGGAACACCTTCCGAAAAATCACTGTAGTCCCACTTCCTGTTGTCGGCGCTCATATAAGGCTTTTGGATGTTAGTTGCCTTTGGTGGAACTACATCATATTTTATGGAGAACATTATTTTCTGGTTTTTCCTTTAATGGATACTGGCTGCTTAAGCTGTACTTGTTGATAGAGGCTTTAAATCACTTACATCACTGGATTGCTCTGTCTTGTGAATTTGCTATTGGTCTATGTTTGGCTGTGTTAGCGAATGTGTTGATTTGCTGTGGTTTTACTATAGGAAGTGTAATCATCAAACGCACATTTACAGCTGAATTACCCTATGCAATTGTAGGGTTGACCAATCGCAAAAACACTCATTCTTCTAAAATATTGCTTTAATTTGCACTTTTATCCATCAAGCTTGACAATCGTCAGCTCATTCACACATATACAAAAAGATAGCAGCGAGCGACCATGTAAAGCATCTGATCTGAACATAAAGAGCAATTTTGGGTTCTGTCAGGATCTCAGTTTCTGTATTTTTAGTTTACTGTTTTACTTTGAAATGTGTCTTGTTTTGTCACTTCCTGTCTTGTCTTGTTTACTTTCTGTCTTGTCTAGTTTACTTCCTGTCTTTAGTTTCCCTCCTGTCTGATTGTCTGATCATGCTCACCTGTTGCCCCTTTGTGTCTCCTCCCCCTTCCCAGCTGTTTCTTGTCTTGTGGTTACCCTCCTCTGTATTTAGTCTGGTCTTTCCTTTGTGTTCTTTGTCGCGTCGTCGTCGTTGTTTGTCGTTTGCCTGTTTCCTGAACCCTTTTGGATCTCCCTTTTTCAGCCCTCCCTCTTCCACTGGTTTGTCTGTGTTTTAATTTGATACTTTTCCTTTGTTTTACCTTTTGTCTGCATTTTTGTTAACAGCTTGTTATAAATAAAAGATCGCCCTTTGTTACGTTCGAACCCCTGCCCCCTCTATTGCTTCTGCACCTGGGTCCTTTCCCAAATCCTGACAGGTTCAGTGTCTTGCCCAAGGACACTCAGAGATATCAACATGGGATTAAGGGACAAACTGCTTTCCAAGCCACAGACGCCCCCAGTTTTAAGTACACATAAACTATTTATGTACATTCTAAAATATCCTGTAAAAACAACATTTACAGTTTTCAAAGCAGTCCAAGAATGTGTACAGAGGAGTGTTGGATCCACTGAACTGAAGTTATCTGCTTACATCCAATACTCTGTGTGATTATGACTTTAAGGCAAGATATATGAGTTCAGCAGAACCACTAAAAACAACAAACTATAGTTATGTTTATGTGGTAACAACCTTATTGAATTGGATAAAATTGCATACGCTTGCTGTAATTGAGAGTCGTAGAGATATTATCCACACCAGCTTACCATCAACATTATGAATCAGATCCTGTTTTAACCCCTGATGTTATTTGGAGGTAGAAATGAACAGCAGTCTGTATTGGGGTACCATCGGCACAAACTTCTGACCCCCATCTGTCACTTATGCTTTTGGGATACATTTTAGTTGATACATTTCCCACATCCATAAGAATTTTTAAAAAAACAAGCTGTGAAAGGTATGACCGTTCCATCTGCAGTCTCTAATTTGAGGGATGTGGTGCACACTCATCAAGCCCTGTGCAATTATGCACGCCTCTTCTAATGTGAGTACCTTGATTAAATCTTGCACAACCAGCACCAGGCTTTCAAAAAAAAGGTACAGGAACATCTGCGCTTGTATGTACAGCAACCTGAGCAGGCTTTTTAAAACGTGGATACAGGAGTGTGGATGATGATTTCCAATGCATACACACAAACAGCTTCAATCCACCATGACTCCACATTCCCGAAACACCTGAGGACCACCATCTTGCATCAGTTGGCCTAACCCTCTCTGCACTTGCATGAGCATATGAAGTTATACCGCATGAAAGATAAACATTTGGTTCCAATTTAAAAGCACAACATGAAAACAAGTTGTAGAAACTTTAGATTGAATCATGTTAATATGAGCAGAGTTGGGTGTAACTTGTTACAAAAGTAGCAGAGTTACAGTAATGTATTACGTTTTGCTGTAACGCAGTAATATAACGCATTACTTCCGAAATTTGTGTAATATAATAACCATTACAATTCTGAGTAATGCAGTTACAACACATTTTAACCCCAAATGAGGTGGTGTTTTGTTTTTATGAATTCACAAACATCGTGAGACATTCCGACAACAGTTGTGCAGGTAGAATAGTAACTCAGTAAGCCTGTTTACTATTGGTTAACAGGGCTGCAGAAACAGATTCACGATGAAGAGTGCACGCAGGCCAAAAGCAACAGAAGGTCACTTTCTCTCGGTCTGCATGCCTCTTGAACCCCGAGAAGTTCAGAGACTCGTGGCAGAGTGTTGAGGATATGCAGCCTCTGTCCTCTGTGGAATCACCGGCTTTTAGAAAGCTTGTCAGCCAAATCCCCGCTAACACACCAATGACAAGGTGAGCTAACGCTGCCATAGAGACTCGTTCATATACAGCAAGTCACAGGGCCGTGCAGAGGCTCCACTAACATGTTATTAATAACACACAGAGACGTAATGTTACCGGTATCACATATTATTCAGCCCTCTTAAACGGTTTAACGGTAAAGTAGTGTAACGCACTGCAGTTCAGAGACAGTAATAATGTAATGTAACTTATGACTTTAAAAAGACAGTAATAAGCAACCTGTACTGTATTACATTTTGGAAGTAACTTGCCCAACACTGAATATGACCATATTTTGACGTTAATTTTCCTAAATTCTTTAAATCCTTTTCGTGTTGTAGAAAATATAACACAAAGGAAACATCAATTTCATCATTGAAATATTTATATTTTTCTATACAGTAGTCGACCAAAGTTATAATACATATATATTCTGATTATGGGTGCACTGTGGAGTTTGTTTTTAGAGCAACAATGAATGCATTTAAATCATTAAAAACATCTTCATATTCAATTTGAAAATCAGTCTTCTTTCCCTGTTTTCTATAATATCAGCAGTCAAAAACACTTGGATACAAACGAACTGGGATTACATTAGTGTTTCTCACCAACCACTGTATTGTTGTGGAGGTCGAAAAAACCCAAAATGGCCCCTGTAAAATTTTTCAAAAATGAAAAACTAAATGTTGGCCTTCTCATGATGGCAAGGCAAGGCAAGTTTATTTATATAGCACATTTCAAAGGCAATTCAAAGTGATTTACAACAATGAAAGACATTGTTCCATAGGGGTATTCATCAGAAACTACAAAGGGTACCTGTAATATCATGATAATCATAAGCATATTTTTACAAACGTGAACAGAATCACAGGTCCACAATTGTTCCTAATTGTACTAGTGTAAGAGGAGTAAACTTCAACTAACGTTCACAAATAATCTGCAAACCTTAATGCGTTTAAAAAATGCACACATAATACAGAGGGGGTTCACAGCTGCTCTGGATACCAATAATTCAGAAATCCTGATATAATAAAGCAAAAAAATATCTGAAAATATGTTACCAATAGCTCCCTTTTGATGACGAAGATGTAAAACCATTGAGAAGGGCAGTCCATCCAAACATGTAAGTGCTTGGCAAACCACTGCTGTATTGCAGCACAGCAGACATAAAGACAATGACGGGTTGGCCAGTTGAAATTTTCCAATTGGAAACGTTTTAAAAAGAACTCTGCCTTGGACACAAAAAGAAGGCACCTGCTCAGCAATAATGTTTGAGGACTTCCAGAGTGCACAGTGAAGCACAACTGTTAGTGCCAGTCGGGTCTAATGTGAGCCAAGGAAACATTTCCCACATCATTACCCCACCAGCAGTCTGTACTTTAGACAGCAGGGAATTTGGATCCGTTTATGCTGTTAATGCTATTGCCAATGAACCCATCATCAGCATGTTGCTACAGAAGTATGCTTTCAGATCAGGCAAATGTCCACTGTTTCAATTAACTCAGAGGACCAGGACGACTCTATGTTCTTCTTCATCTAGAACCCATTCATTTCAAGCTGTATGAATGTTGTTTTGTTAACTTTCTCAAAGCCTTGCCATTCTCTCTATGACACCTTTCACAAACACAGACTTTGGTGCCCTGAGGTCTGCCACTGCTCATCACACCAATCTGTGAAAGATCCTGACTTTAAACTGCAAGAATGGCAGCTATTTCTGACATTTAAACTGGAGTGTTTGATACCAACGGTAACAATTAAAAGCACTTTAATTCAACTCCATTGTGAATGAAACTCTTGACTCCAATGCAGCGGGTAAAATGAAAAGGCAGTGTGAGGATGGGACAAAGCTGAGCAGGTGTGGTTGATTCTATTATATAGTTGGTTTCACAATATAGATTTCAAGGTCAGATGTGTAGGGCTGCTTTACAAATGATTGGATGGATTGTTAAGCGTTAGAAAGAAAATCTGTGGTCAAATTGATTCCTGGATCCGTGAGGAATGGATTGTGGGTTTGAGTGCTACATTACATTTTCCAAATGGTCTCTATCATGTGTGTGCTTCCCGTGTCTCCCTCGCATCCTGACCTTGTGTGAGGCCCTACCTGTCCAACAGATGCTGTCAATGATTTTTGCCACACGTGCAGTTTGGTGTCCCTCCAGATATCCTTTTGTGCATCTAGTCTGCTCTCTGCTTCTGTCAGCAATCCACTTTTCTGATTTCCCCACTATGTTTTGGACCTTGTGTTCCAAAACAATACGAATTATGTTAGAAAAACTAGAAGGTAAGAGTACATTGTCAAAAATGTGGTAGGAGACTTTTGCTGTAAATTGTAGTTTCAAATTGGTTGGATTATTGATAGGGTAATTACACACTGTGGCTGTACTTTTTGCACTCGGAAAAACCCCAACAAGAATCTATATAACACTGTTTTGTTGAAATTAATTGCCTATTCACATATAAAGCAAACATTAAGCAACATTAGCAATAACTTGGAGTAAATTGGAGCTTTGTCCTTATGATTGAACCCACCCACACTCCGCATAGTGATTTGATCTATTGTTAATATTAGGGCATTGATGAGTGCAGCTTTAAATTTTAGGGTAAGTAAGGAAGTCAAAAAATGCTATAAATGTTCTTGAGTTTACAGCCTTCTTTTAAAGTCTCTTTGGATTGTGTATTGTGTTCAAAATAGTTAATTTGATACCTATTGTTCCTTAAAAGGTCCCCTATTATGCAAAGTCCATGTCTTGTATAAATAAATGTGTGTTCCCTCCTGTTTTTAAGAGACCTGGAAAGTTTCACGAAGAAAGATTCCCTCTCTTTTTGTCCTGATCCAATTTTATAATAACTTAAAATGAGCTGATCAGATTCTGGCCACTTTGTGATTTCACAATGTCTTTTTAGGTTGTGCAACCATTAGCCAACAACCAACCAATGCCCACCTTATCACCTGGATCTACTCCTGGAGCACCAGTGTGTTTTTTTAAACCAAATATCTCTGTAAGGGGTGTGGCCAGCAGCAGCTCATTAGCATTTAAAGCTACAAAAGAATCAGCACTTAAGGGACAGGGATGAAACAGAGGGGTGCATGGCATGCTACAATGATCTGTTGGCATTTTGAGCAAAACACTTCACAGACATGTTATGTATATATCTGAGACCTATAATATATTGTTGAAAATAGTATAAGAAGGGGATCTTTAAGTTTCAACAGGGAAGAAATAACAACTAAATTGTGCCAAGTCTCTTTATAATGAATGTTTGTATCCATTAAAGATCATATTTTAAACATTGAGGTACTACTGCCACTTTTGTAATATAAATCAGTGAATAAATTGTGAGAGTATCATGAGATACACTATGAATCAATTCAAGCTGAAGGTTGCCTGGTTTTTATGTAAACATGAGGCTCAGCATCCTCTGGTACCGCTCAGTATTAATATCCATGAGAAGAGCTCATGGATATTAATACTGAGCGGTACCAGAGGATGCAACTGCCTGGCAGTCAAAGCACAGGGTACGGGAGTCTCCTGTGGCCACCATGTTTTTTTGGTGGAAAAAAGGACACTAAATAATAAATAAGTATAAATATTTACAAATTATTTGCACTGGGGAAGCAGAACAAGGTTGTTTATTGGGCTCAAAGGACTCTTTATTTTTTTTAAAAGCAGGAAAACAAGTAAAAGCTTCCTATTTACACTGACAAGCACATAAACACACACACACACACACACACACACACACACACACACACACACACACACACACACACACACACACACACACACACACACACACACACACACACACACACACACACACACACACACACACACACACACACACACACACACACACACACACACACACAGGGGGGTGGGTGCTAATGAATGCAGTACCACCTGTTCAGTGAATGATGTAATTGCTCTCAGCAGATTCCCATTTCCTCACTATTACGCTGTTTAACAGCACCATTTAACAGGTATGAAAGGTTGCTGCAGAGAGCTTTCCTCTCTCTCACACCTCCAATAATTTCACATTAAGCACCATCTCCTGTCACGTCGGAGAGCTTTGGTCGCCTTTTCATGCAGCGGAGGAAGCAGGGGCATAAGAAATTAAGGAAAAGTTATGAAAGAAAAAAAAGAGGAGTTGAAAATTGTAAATGAAAGGATGAAGAGATGAGGTTAGCAGAGAGGGGGGAAAGCCATTTGTTCAGCAGTGGCTCCATCGAATCGATTTAACTTCATTCTCATGTGTCTGCCTGTTTGCTCCACACCACACCACACCACACCACACCACACCACACCACACCACACCACACCACACCACACCACACCACACCACACCACACACACACACACACACACACACCACACCACACACACACACACACACACACACACACACACACACACACACACACACACACACACACACACACACACACACACACACACACACACACACACACACACAAAGCTGCAACATAGAAGAACAAAACAATCAAAACAAAAATACTTCTAAATTCATCCAGTCTGAAAGTGAACATGGACCACTTCAACTTCACTTTAAAATGTTCCAGCAGTCAATACAAAGAGTGGGTGTGCAGCACATAAACAGTGAGCAGGGTTTGGGGTGTGATTAATTTGGTTTAATGATCCAAGGATGATAGGTAATTGGTTACAGGGTCACATAATTTAAATAAAACATCTTGCATGCATGCAGGTTGCACGCTCATAGTGGGATCGTGAACCAATGGGGCCCAGACTTGCAAATGGCCCTACTACCTCTCCCACATAGGGGCAAAACACACAAACTTTAGTTGCTTTGCCTCACACTTGTGGTTTTGTGACTGTCTATAGTTTTTATGGATGTCTCTGTAATTATGTGTGTCTTACTGGTTGTTAATAATCCATTTGTAGTTTTAAATGTTCTTTTTTTTTTTCTTGTTTTGTTTTACTGCTGTGTTTTTTTTTTTACTTTTTTGTTGTAAATTATTTGCCTAGTTTATCTATTTGTGGTAATTTATTGTCTCTTTGTGGTTATTTGGTGTGTCTTTGAAGTTGCTTTGTGTCTATTTGCGGTCATTTACTGAGGTTGTGAGGGAGTGTGGTCGTCTTTCAACCAGAAGGTTGTGGGTTCGATCCCAGCACGTGCAGTCAACATGTCAATGTATCTTTGGGCAAGATACTGAACCCTGAGTTGCTCCCGATGTCCAACGGTGTGTGAATGTGTGCTATGTATGAATAAAATGTGAAACGGTGAATGACTTGGTATATAAAGCACTTTGAGGGGTTGTAAAGACCTGATAATGTGCTACAGTTTAAAACTATACCAGTTACCATTTATTTATTTTCTTTTTGCATTTGTTCTTTTGACTCTTTGCAATAGCTTTGTGTCTATTCGTAGTCAGTTCCTTCCTCTTTGTAGACATTAAGTGCTTTGTTGTTTTGTGCCTCTCAAGCCGTTTTACGTAGGCCTGCGCAGTAATCCATCTTTGTGTACTCTTTCCTCCCCTGGGTCATCGTCATTCCATACATCACAGAAGCTGTCAAACTGAGTAAAGAAAAGTCAAAAATAAAACTGACACGCTTGTTTATTTCACCTTGTCGCCTAGAGGCACCCAAAAAGATGCACTGATCCTCCACTATGGCACACTGCAAACCACATGGGGTAGCACAAGGAATAATTGTATGTATTGTATGCAATACTTCATGTATTTCACCACTCAAAAGCTTTTAAAAATGTTGTCCATACTTGGGGTAGCGGAATACATGTAACAGGTTTACGAAATCAAGATAAAAAAAAATCTTTGATTGCTTACAGTAACATACAAATTTAGAAAACTGGGATAACAATGTTACAATACATTTTACAATATAATTGAGAATTGTAACAGAATACATTTTGAAGTAACGCTCCGAGAACCAGCACCTTATCGTTGTGGAGAGGTTTGTGTGCCCCAATGAACCTGGGGGCTGTGTTGTCTGGAACCTTGTGTTCCTGGTGAGTCTCCCATGGCAAATTGGTCTCAGGTAAGGGGCCAGACTAAGATTGGTTCAAAAGACCTCATGACAAACACACATGAAAGCAAGGATACCCAGCCCGGAGGAAGCCCGGGTCCCCTTCTGGAGCCAGGCCCAGAAGGAGGACTCGTCGGTGAGCATCTGGTGGCCGGGCTTGCCACGGAGCCCGGCCGGGCACAGCCGGAATAAGCAACGTGGGCAACACCTCCACTTCCCCGTCCCGCGGGCCCACGACCTATGGGAAACAGCGATGGGGTCGGGTGCGCTGCCAGAAGGGTGGCAGTGAAAGCAGAGGGTCTCGACGGACCAGACTCAGGCGACAGAAGCTGGCTTTGGGGACGTGGAATGTCACCTCTCTGGGGGGGAAGGAGCCGGAGCTTGTGCGGGAGGTGGAGCGTTACCAGTTGGATCTGGTGGGGCTCACCTCTACGCACAGCGTTGGCTCTGGAACCTTACTTCTTGATAGGGGTGTGGGGATACTCACAAGTCCCCGGTTGAGTGCCGCTTTGTTGGAGTTTACCCCAGTGGACGAGAGGGTTGCCTCCCTACGCCTGCGGGTTATGGGGGGAAAACTCTGACTGTTGTGTGTGCTTATGCACCAAACCGCAGTTCAGAGTATTCGGCCTTCTTGGAGACCCTGAAAAGAGTCCTGTATGGGGCTCCCGAAGGGGATTCCTTAATCTTGCTGGGAGACTTCAACGCACATGTGGGCAATGATGGATACACTTGGAGGGGCGTGATTGGGAGGAACGCCCCCCCGATCTGAACCGGAGTAGTGGTTTGTTACTGGACTTCTGTGCTAGTCATGGGTTGGCCATAACAAACACCATGTTCGAACATAAGGACGCTCATAAGTGTACGTGGTACCAGAGCACACTAGGCAGAAGGTCCATGATCGATTTTGTCATCGTATCATCGGACCTGAGGCCGCATGTTTTGGACACTCGGGTGAAGAGAGGGGCGGAGTTGTCAACTGATCACCATCTGATGGTGAGTTGGGTCGAGGGGCAGGGGAAGCCTCTGGACAGACCTGGTAAGCCCAAACGTGTAGTGCGGGTGAGCTGGGAACGTCTGGAGGAATCCCAAGTCCAGGAGGCCTTCAACTCACACCTCCGGTGGAGCTTTTCTGGCAACCCTGTGGAGGCTGGGGACATTGAACCAGAGTGGGCGGTGTTCAAAGCCTCTATTGCTGAAGCTGCGGCGGGGAGCTGTGGTCTCAAGGTCTTAGGTGCCTCAAAGGGCGGTAACCCTCGAACCTCCTGGTGGACACCGGTGGTCAGGGAAGCCGTCCGAATGAAGAAGGAGGCCTTCTGGGATATGTTATCCCTGGGTACTCCTGACACAGTTGCAAGGTATCGACAGGCCTGAAGGGCAGCAGCCTCAGTAGTGACCGTGGCAAAGCAGCGGGTGTGGGAGAAGTTTGGAGAAGCCATGGTGAAGGACTTTCGGTCGGCACCACAGTTGTTCTGGAAAACCGTCCGACACCTTAGGAGGGGGAAGCAGGGAAAACATCCAAGCTGTGTACAGTAAGGATGGGACGCTGTTGACCTCAACTGATAGGGTGTTAGGGCGGTGGAAGGAACACTTTGAGGAACTCCTGAATCCGACAACTCCGCCCTCTATGTTACAGGCGGAGCTGGAGTATGAAGGGGGATCAACTCCAATCTCACGGGGGGAAGTCACTGAGGTAGTTAAACAACTCCACAGTGGCAAAGCCCTGGGGGTGGATGAGATCCGCCCAGAAATACTGAAGGCTCTGGGTGTTGAGGGGCTGTCATGGTTGACACGTCTCATCAACATTGCGTGGAAGCCAGAAACAGTACCAAAGGAGTGGCCGACCAGGGGTGGTGGTTCCCCTTCTGATCCCCCTTTTAAAAAGGGGGATCAGAGGGTGTGTGCCAATTACAGAGGCATCACATTACTCAGCCTCCCCGGGAAAGTTTACTCTAAGGTGCTGGAAAGGAGGGTCCGGCCGATTGTCGAACCCCAGATTGAAGAGGAACAATGTGGTTTTCGTCCTGGTATTGGAACGACGGACTAGCTTTTCACTCTCGCAAGGATCCTGGAGGGGGCCTGGGAGTATGCTCATCTGGTCTACATGTGCTTTGTAGATTTGGAGAAGGCGTATGACCGGGTTTCCAGGGAGATACTTGAGGGTTGGCCTCCGCCAGGGCTGCGCTTTGTCACCAATCCTGTTTGTGATATTCATGGACAGGATTTTGAGGCGTAGTCATGGGGAAGAGGGTCTACAGTTCGGTGGGCTAAGGATTGCACCACTGCTTTTTGCAGATGATGTGGTCCTAATGGCTTCATCGGTCTGTGACCTTCAGCACTCACTGGATCGGTTCGCGGCCGAGTGTGAAGCGGCTGGGTTGAGGATCAGCACCTCCAAATTTTAAGCCATGGTTCTCAGCAGGAAACCGATGGACTGTCCACTCCAGGTAGGGAATGAGGCCTTACCCCAAGTGAAGGAGTTCAAGTATTTCGGGGTCTTGTTCTCTAGTGAGGGAACAATGGAGCGTGAGATGGGCCGGAGAATCGGGCAGCGGGAGCGGTATTGCAATCGCTTTACCACACCGTTATGACGAAAAGAGAGCTGAGCTAGAAGGCAAAGCTCTCTGTCTACCGGGCCATTTTCGTTCCTACCCTCACCTATGGTCATGAAGGATGGGTCATGACCGAAAGAACGAGATCGCGGATACAAGCAGCCGAAATGGGATTTCTCCGCAGGGTGGCTGGCATCTCCCTTAGGGATAAGGTGAGAAGTTCAGTCATCCGGGAGGGAATCGGAGTAGAACCGCTGCTCCTTCGCGTTGAAAGGAGCCAGTTGAGGTGGTTCGGGCACCTAGTGAGGAGGCCACCCGGGGGCCTCCCTAGGGAGGTGTTCCAGGCACGTCCAGCTGGGAAGAGGCCGAGGGGTAGACCTAGGACCAGGTGGAGGGATTATCTCTCTTTGCTGGCCTGGGAGCGCATTGGAATCCCCCAGTCAGGGCTGGCTGATGTTGCCAGGGAAAGAGAAGTTTGGGGCTGGAGCTGTTACCTCCGCGACCCTGACGGATAAGCGGGAGAAGATGGATGGATGGATGGATGGATGGATGGTAACCCTCCCATACAATTTATGTCTCAGTGTGCTATTGTCTAAATTAATTTAACAAACACTCAAAGCAAAACTAACTTATTGTCACATTGTGTGCGAGCAACGGTGGCTCACAGTCTGCTGTGTGGCAGTGGGGATTGCCCATTGTTACGATGGCCCATTATTCAAGAACCACAAGAGTAAAAAAAATGTCCTTTTAGACCGAATGCCCATTTGTCGGAGAGCACTTTACCCTATAAAACAAATGTATTTTTTCCAAGAGCCCATTGCTCTGAAAATACACAGAAGTCCTTGGATAGTTATTATGAATAATGACAATATCAGACCTTCCTAATTTTACTACTACTTTATTTATGACTATATATATTTCAAGTGTGGACAGTGCAGTTAAAATAGTAGCGTAGCTTATTCTGATCGATCCTATCTCCATTCAGAAAACATGCACTGAAAACATTTTTTACCCTGCTGTCTTGGAGACAGACTTGCCAAAGCAATAATTTGTGTGTTTTACTTATGGAGATTCTTATTTTTATATGTATTATTCTTTTATGTTTTATAAATTGCACTGTTGAGGAACCTGTGAACTAAGTTGTTCTTACATTACATAAACACACCATAGTTTTGTGCCGTACATCTTTAGTATACTTGAGAGAACTACAAACACATTTTATTGAGAGTTAAATGTCATGCTTACTTAGTATCTTAATGGAAAATGTGACCTCCTGTCAAAGGTGGCTGATTTCTCTTCAGCTGCACCACAATTGCATTCTGATGAGTGATTCATTGTGTCCGTACAATGTGAAGTTACAGAAATGAGTTCTGATGGTGGCGGTTCTTCTTCACCGTAACCCAACGACCCTCACTAAAATAGCACCGAGCTCAGACAGGCTGGCTCATGTACACAAATATCACCGAATCTGTCTAAAACGGTAGGAATAAACATGCCGCTGTGCTGAGCTAACCTTCAATGATAACTTTGACATTTGGAAATTTGACATTTTTCACTTTTTCCCCCACATTGAATGCACAAATCGCCCTTTGTTCGCCGTCCTTCTTGAATTCAAGGGTCAAAAACAATTCATGACGGTGTAATTTCATAAATGCATGATTGTTATACATAAATGGCAAATCAAGCATACAAAGCATCTAACCCCAGTCCTTTCTATCTGAAACTGACAATGACCTTCGTCAGAGGAAATGTCATCATTGCCTTTCATTTCATTCTCTTTTAGAAACGTGTGTAAAAGTCATTTTAAATTATCTCCATTTTGAGACATAAATATGCCACCTTTAGAGGATCTAGTTTTTTTTCCAATTGGCAGTGATTCAAGCACATTGAAATATACAATTCAATAATATTCAGCATGCCGCCATGTTTCAACAACCGTGTCTCAGCACACCCAGGGATTATGGAAATGCTAAACAGTCCATGCCCATCTCATGTACATGTTAGTATAATTACAGTACACAATCAAAACTAGAGAACAAATTCTACCGTGGAGATACATGAAAGGGGCCAACAACATGCTTTATGTATTGCTAAGGGGTCACATGTTCACTGAAAATGATCTGGCTGTGAATAAATGTGGCTACCTTATGTAAATATCTCATATCCATATTGTAATTATGCCATCAATCAGAGCCAAGCTGGGATCAGAATGATACAATATCGGCTGTCAAGGCAGAATGTAGTCTCTCCTTCTTTCTCGCTCTCTCCCCTCCTTCTCAGTTTTTCCTTCCATCTTTAACTCCCACTCTATTTCTCTCTCCATTTACTCATACAGTCTCACCCTTTCCCTGTTTCCCTCCACAGGTCACACCAATACCACCACCATCAAAGAGAGAAAATCAGCTATGGCAAAGTCTTCAAAAAAGGAAGGACACAATATATGCATGCTGTACTAACATCTTCTGATGAATATCCAAAGGAGCAATGTTGAGTATTATTACATGGCATAGTTGATACTCGATTCTGAATGGTCAATTTGGACATTTAAGAGGTTGTTAGTTGCAGACCGCTACTAAGGAGAGCATGACTGTTGCTAAGATCAAAGGGATTATGTGCAGTCATACAGTATGTTTTTGCAGAAAAAAGTCTGATTAATTTAACGTCCGCAGTGGGCAACAAACACAGGTTTTCATGTTTGACTAAGTTCTCAAGTGGGATTCAAACCCGGGATGTTGGAGTTCATGGTCCACACTTGATAGATTATACCAATTTAATAGAGGAAATAAAGAAAAAAAGTTTATATAAAAAAAGTGCCAATGGTTTTTCTGTAATACTACCAACAAAGACGCCAACATATCATCAAACTGGACCTAAGGGAATAAATAGGGCTTTAGATTTTAGGAATTCAAAGTACAGTGGGGTGTATGTGTAGTATTTTGAGAAACATTGCGAGAATTTCCCCTTCTTTCTCCCTCTATGGGTAGTTGCTGCCAGGTTGGAAGTAGGGTGATGTCTTCCTGCCTACCCACACAAGACAGGGTGACTCTGCAGATACAACCCAAACAAATCAAAAAAATACTCACACAGAGGATGGGAATACTCATTCAGCCCAGGCATTCGCAAACGTTGGGAAAATGTAATTGGATATGATCAAACAATTTGGCTTTACTCTTTACTTCAAGTCACATACTGTGCAGCCACTGGATCAATGTTAAATCTATTTGTTTCTCAAAAATTCTTGAGAAGCATATAACAATGGCAAAAAAATAATAGGTTGTTCTACATTGTTTTTATAATGATGTACTTTTAATGTCCTCCACAATTGAAAAATGTATGTATACAAGTTAGATGATGCAATCATTGTTAATAGTTTTCCTTGTCCAAATAACAAGCAGTTACAAAGACAAGGACTGGCATTGAAGGCAACATCCTGATGAGTGTAGAGGGCTTGTTTCCAACACTGAGGAGTAGGGAGCTGAATTGGTGTTACAATCGCGGCCACCTGTAGCATCGGTGTGATTCGCACTATAGCAAGCAGCTGTTCAGGTGTCAGTGCGCTTCCAACAAAGTGCTTGTCCAATGGGAGAGCAGCAACCCACACCAACAATTTGGGGTCTGCATCTAAACGATTTCTATAACTTTCTGAAACCGGCAATTTTATAGACACACTCGTTTTAATGGCGAGGTGTGTCGAGGTAAAAAAAGAACACTCGTTTGACGCTTACGATGTCTCTTATTTTCTCACTTTCTGTTATATTTAATATGTGCAACCAATCGACCCGTAATAAGTCTCATACCTTTCGGCTGCATGTTCTGACCCTAACCCTAAACAATTCAGTGTGCTTGGCCAAACAGAACCTTGGTCAACCTCCCCTTTTTTGTTCTTTCTTTTTTCAGAACCAAACCAAATTTTGAAGCTGGTTAAAAGCTTCTAAACACCTAGCTAGTTAATGTATATCTCATACTACACAAACAAATGTTAGACTGATTTCATGTCTTTGAGTCTACGTCTTTTTTTAAATGTTCTTTTAGCACTCTGTTCTGAATCCATTTCCACTTGTTCTATATTGTTTTTATTCAACCCAGATAGCCAAGACCATTCTTTTGCATCACAAAGTACAAAAGTTCCATTTCATCTTGTGATGTACAGGATAAACTTTACAAAATATTGTTATAAAACCAATTTTAGTTTATTCAGCCTAAATGGTACAGAATCTTGACCAAACTTGTGTTAAATCAAATGATCAAAGGTAAGGTTATATTTGGAAAACCATGGATGATTAGTTTCTGGGTCTACAGGCATATAATGACACTACCATCTATAATAAGCTGTGTGCGCTGTACATGATGGAAACTTTAAGGCACTATGCGACCAACCGCTCATTTTTATGAGCAGTTACACTTGTGGGGAAACATCTGACACGGCAAAAACCTATACCAGTAAGAAACAGCAAAAATAAAACACTGACACAAGGGACAAAATCAAACGACCAAAACAATGTACTTTTATCACTCAAAATGGAGCTAAAATATGGGTTTCCAGAACTCAATTGAAATAGTCCCACAAATGTTAACTTAAGTCCAAATGTGCATTCAAAAAATACTTCAAAACAATACTACCTAGGAACTTACATTGCAGCCTTATCGGAAAAGAATCGTACAAAAATCGTCATGAGTGTGTATATACACGGGTCCTAACATGCATAAGCACATCCTTTTAAAGTTCCTAATCGACATCTATCGAATCATTACCTCATTAAACTCAACATATGGTAAGTTGAAAGCCATCAAAACACCTCCCTCAAGATGAAATAAACAGAAAAATGAAAGAAGAACTCAGACAGATGTCTGGGGAAGATACTCATTACCGAATGTGTTTTTATTTCGCAAGAATTTACATAAACCAATACAATGTGACAGGAGAAGTGTGTTTTTATTGTTAGACGTGCTAGGCTTCAGCGCATGCAAGGATTGTGATAATGCTGTGAGAGTAAAGTCACAGAAATATATGCCATTACAGAAATGTGTTGTCGGCAGCTGCTGAAAGTAACTAATAAAGTAACTTGTAATCTAACTTAGTTACTTTTTAAATCAAGGAATCAGTAAAGTAACTAAGTTACTTTTTCGAAGTAACTATGGCAACATTGGATATCAATAGTTAATTTGCTGCATTAGCCTTCCCCTAGACGCATCATACAATAAATAGAAGTATCGGTCATTCAAAGTGTTGTATGAAGTCAATTTTTATCCTTACCATCCAAGGTCCTTCATTTGCTACACCATATTTTCTCTTAAACATTGCAATTTCAGCTCAAGAGTCCTGCTGGTATCTGAAAGCCTGGCTAAGGAATATACTATGTTTAGAGAAATTGGTGACACATGGAAACATAAACATTATGAAAACCACAATGAAAAAAAAAACAATGAGTGTCTAAGCACTGACAAAATGACGCATCTCAAATTCATATGACAATCCAAGCACTAGATGGTATAGGCACTTACTAATGGTCACCACAAGATGAAGATAGAAGTTGTGTCTGTGTGTAAGTCCGATTTACAAACTTGCGCGCTCTCGGAAGGCTTGTCTCAATAACAAACTTAACTATCAGCAAAAGTTCGCAAACAGGGTGTCAGCTGAATTCACAAGAACAAAAGTGAAAACATTACAAGTTTCACGAACCTTTTTTTTGGTGGAAAACAGAATCGACAATCGATACGCGATTAAGCTTAGAACTGCATCCACACCTCCACACATCTTAAATTGCTGTTGACTGCTCGGCTTTCTGAAAGCAGTCATACGTAGGCTTGCAATAAAGAAAATCTGGAACTGCGGTATGACTAACCTCACTGATTATTAATCATCCCGGCTTTCTGGTGTGATGGTTGTAGTCTTCCCATGGGTGGCTTGTCTTTCCCTTCTCGCTGACCCCCAAAGGTGCAGAAAAATGAATAAAGAGCAAGCGCATTTTTCGTTTCCTTTTCTGTTTCCATCATGTCAACAACAAAAAATAACTGAAAGAAACCTCCCGTTGAGCTTCGTTTAAATCCAAGAACAGAAACGTTGCATGACAGTTTTTTTCGAAAGCTAACTTTTAACATCTTTTGGTTCAAAACTGTTATTTTAAGGGAAACTTAGTCTTTAGATCCCCACATTCCTAGAACGGATTATCAGAATTCATAAATATCCACAATTGCCACAATGTGTCTGAGGCATTCATTTAGCCTCCACTTGAATCATTGTGCCGTTCACACACCATATTTTCTGAGCTTTTCAAACACCTGAGTGAGAATGAGGGTGAAATCCAACAATGGAACTCCACTCTGAAACTGCTAGGAATTGATTTGTTTGGATGTATGCAAGAAATTGTGCTACAGGAAAACATAAAACATTTATGAAAACCTACAATTGAATAAAAAAAACAAGTGGTGTTCTAAAGCAACTGCTACAACAACTGACCATCTCAAAAATCATATATCAAGTCGCAAGGGACACTCAGATGGTAGATAGGCAACACTTACTAATGCACACGACAAGAAGAAGAAGTTGTGTCTAGATGGTAAGTCGCGATTTACAAAACTTGACGGCGCTCTCGGAAGGCTTGTAGCTCAATAACCAAACTTTAACTATCTAGCAAAAGTTCTGCAAACCAAGGCTGACCAGCTGAATTTCACAAGAACAAAATGTGGAAATACATTTACAAGTTTCACGAAACTTTTTTTTTTTTGAAAACTAGAAACTCGTACATATCGATACGCATTTGAAGCTTAGAACTGCATCAGCAACTCTCCACACTCTTTTAAATTGCTGTTGCCTGCTCGAGCCTTTCTCTGAAAGCTGTCATACATACTGCTTTGCCACATAAAGAAAATCTGAACTGCGGTATACTAACTCTCTACTGACTTTCTAATCATCCCTCTTTCTGTGTTCCTGTTTTGTAGTCTCTCCTCATTTCTTTTCCTTTCCCTTTCTCGCTTACCCTCTCAAAAATGCATGCAGAAAAATGAATAAATGAGCAAAGCGCATTTTTCGTTCTCCTTTTCTGTTTCACATTCATGTCAACAACAAAACAAACTAACTGAAAGAAAACCTCCCCGTGTGAGCTCCAGTTAATCCAAAGAACAGAAACGTTTGCATGACAGTTTTTTAGAAACTGCTCACTTTTACATTCTTTTCGTGTTCAAAAACTGTGTGTATTTTAAGGGGAAAACCCCCATTTAAGTCTTTTAGATTCCCCACATTTTCTCTAAAACGGATTATCAGAATTCATAAATATTCCACAATTGCCACAATGTGTCCTGAGGCATTCAATTAGCCTCCAGCATTTGAATCAGTTGTGCTGACGTTCACACATCCAATATTTATCTGAAGCTTTTTTCAAACACCTGAGTGAAGAATAGAGGGGTGAAATCCCAACAAAGGAACATGCCATCTCCTCTAAACTGCTGAGTTTGATTTGTTTTGGATGGTACATGCAAAGAAAATTGTGCTCTGAAGCGTTTCCAGGAGAGCTTTTTCACAGGCCCTCATACTATCCTGCTGCTTCTAGGCAAGGCTGTACTTTTCCAAAGCAGCACTGTATGGGCCCCCCATTTTACACCTCCTTTTTCATTTATTTGGGTTGATTTAGGACGCAAGAAGGGCACACAGATGCACAGATGGAATCATAGCAAATGCGCTAGCACACTCAATGTTGAGCTACACAAATCAGTGGCTAACTCAGAAGTCAATATTCTTCTCCGGAACGTTAAAAGACAATCAATGGAGAAATGATGGAGAAGGGCTTCTTATGCAGAATGTAAAAAGGGAAATGCCGCTCAATCCCTGTTCTATTATATGTCTGTGCTGTGCCTCAACAATTAGACTCATATTTTACCATGACTAACCTTCCAACCACCTAGACCATCTTCCAGAAACCCAATGAGAAGTCCAACATGTCCATCGTACATCAACAGCAGAAGAAGCACAGAGTCAAACAACCATTGAAAACCAGAATCCCTACCTGACCACTTTAATAAAACGACTACTGTATATCCCAAATCTGTAATATGCACTGATCATGTCAAGGGTTGAGAATGTAGTGCCAAGTTGCAGGTCACCACCACTTCCTGGGGGCCAAAACGGACACAACGGATGGTCGAAGTCCAGGTCGTATTGTTGGGCCAGTTTGAGGTAAGGCCGGCACAGAAAAACCAGACTGAACAGGGCACACTGTAAGAACCTGTTGCAGTAAAATAAGATGTTTACCAAACAAGAGTCTAGTGCTCTTGGAAATTCTATGGCTTTTGTCTACAGGGACTGCTTGAACATGTTGGTCACTTTAGCGCTCATACTGAGTTAGGGGAACACAGTTAAGAAAGTTAAGAAAGATTGTATTAGCTTCATCAAAAACTGTGGGCAATGTGGCAAAAAATGTTTTAAATACAATGGGAACATGCCTTAGGTCAAAGGAGCGAGATCAAATTGCAAATGCAAAGTCATCCAGAACCTTTTATAAACGTTCGTTAGCTAAAATGGCATTGGTAAAAACATGCAAAACGCAAAATAACAAAGTTCGCTGTGGCAATGAGCAAGGGAAACATGTGAACAGACTACAGCCTTCAGATATAAAAATCCCATTAATAGACTAAAACCAACAAGGTGTTAGTCCCGTTTTCAGAACTTTATGGCAACACAATCCTTTGTGCCTTTTGTCCTCAAGCCCAGTGGTTCCGGGTGAAGCTGATAAATCAAGACATGAACATAGACTTTCCTTTGGGAGACACTGACAAATAACTTCCATAAAATTTGAATGCAGTACGGGACTGCAAGAACAATCACTTTGACAGTTTATGACAGCAGAGGAGGGGGTTCATTTAATCATGAATAATAGTACATATAAATATATATGAGTGGACTATAGCTAACGTTAGCAGTTAGAAAAGAAACGTAGCTAGCTTAACGTTTTATTAAATAGCATGGCAACATGTAACTGTGACACATTCACTGTGCATCTTTTTCTTCAGTTTCTTCCCCTAGGAGAACATGCTAAGAGTGCACCAACATTGCTCTGAGTTTACGATGGTCCAGTTTGGGCTACAGAGCGCTGTGCTGCTCAGAGGGACTTTTTACAGACGCACCCCTAGCCTGAGCTGCATCAGAATTCTGTCAACATGTGTGATATAAGTAAAAATGTCAACTAAAAGTGACACAGCCGATATGAAAGAAACAAAATGATGGCTTCGTGTTTAGAAGGGACAACTCACTGGGCTAGTTGGTGAACTTCTCTACCTGGCTAGCTAGTGGCTAACATAAGCAAGCAGGGAATATGCTAACGATACAGATTTAACAAAAATAGATGGTGCAAAACAGCTTATAAACAAATGTATCTTCTTCAGCTTTTACACCACCACTTTCAGATTCCATTAACCAAAGTTCTTGTATATCAAGGCCAACTATTCTATAATCGAAATACAGACAAACATACATTTTGCATCATATATATATATCTATATATATATATAGATAGATATTATGTAACATATATCAAAGGTTATTTACTTATATATATATAAATATAAATAAATAACCTTTGATATAGTTTACAGATTATCTATAGGTTAATACATTTATGGCAAAGGAAAAAATATCTGGCTCATTCTGCATTAGAATTGCCTTAGGGCAGGGATTCGCAAAGTGTGGTGCGCGCGAGCTGCCACCAGGGGGTTCGCCAGATGAAACATGTAATGGTGGTCTGGTGTGAAAATATTACACAGTGTTGTTTTTTTAAGTGGGATTTTTCCATAGGCTACAATAAAAAACAGGAACAATAAACATTTCCTTTGTAATCCCTTTTATTTTAAATCAAAAAACTATAATTTATTAGTTTTTGATAGAAACGTAGAAGACAGCCGCTGTCTCGTTTCATTCATTCTTTGAAATATGATTAACTGGCTGAAATCAGGGAAACTGTCAAGTGGAACGTCTCATGACAAAGTTATTTCTATGGCGAGAAAACAAAGCTTTTTTTTTTTTTTTTTGGGGGGTGCGTCAACCCTGTTGGGACGTAGAATGGGAATGGGAACATGCCTTAGGTCAAAGGAGCGAGATCAAATTGCAAATGCAAAGTCATCCAGAACCTTTTATAAACGTTCGTTAGCTAAAATGGCATTGGTAAAAACATGCAAAACGCAAAATAACAAAGTTCGCTGTGGCAATGAGCAAGGGAAACATGTGAACAGACTACAGCCTTCAGATATAAAAATCCCATTAATAGACTAAAACCAACAAGGTGTTAGTCCCGTTTTCAGAACTTTATGGCAACACAATCCTTTGTGCCTTTTGTCCTCAAGCCCAGTGGTTCCGGGTGAAGCTGATAAATCAAGACATGAACATAGACTTTCCTTTGGGAGACACTGACAAATAACTTCCATAAAATTTGAATGCAGTACGGGACTGCAAGAACAATCACTTTGACAGTTTATGACAGCAGAGGAGGGGGTTCATTTAATCATGAATAATAGTACAGTACAAACATTGGGTCAATGCTATGTTTTTCTACCACAAACATTGGCTTTGAGAACAGACCACAGTGTGACAAGGTCAATTTCATTAAAGTTAATTTACTCCTGCTCGTTTCCATTCTCCTCTTTGTCAAACTCTACTGCCATGGACCACCAAAGACCCTTCCCCCGAGTTACGGCATGAATACACAAATCAACTGCTATGCGGCACGAGTTGTGCATTTAGCAGGTGTTTTACAACAGTTCCCTGCATGACTCCAGCAGTCAGATTCGATAACGCTGAACATTAACTAAAGTCTCCCCCGGCAATGGACAAGAGGGAAGATTTGTCTCCTCCCTTTATTTGTAATGTCACGTCAATGTACAGCCTCCAAGTGACGGAACTGGAAAAGATGGCGGGCCGACTGTATGGGACAACCCATGGGGATTTTCTGGGGATCGGGTACATTGTCATGACAGCTGGAGCCAAAAAAGACCAGCTCAGGCCAATCTTTGCAAGCTATTCTTGAATTGTGTCTGCTGAAGGCTGAGAGGAATTTAATATTTGGTTCAATTGGAATCGGAGGCCATCTGGGTTCCCTTAATTTAATTCTGCCAGTAGCGCGCACACATACACACATGGAAAAACACACAGAGGCGATACATGAGAGGCACCCATTCAGAATTGCTGCACAAATTCTATGCGCACACAAGGATTCCATGTCAGGTTCAGATTATTATGTTGTGTGTCTGCAGGTAAAACGTGACCTTCTGGCTGACGATGAGGGGGAAAGAAACAGAGCTACTGACAGAAAAAAAGAGAAGAGAGAAAGAGATTCCATTACAGCCTAAGGGCAGAATATCATCACAACACATGCAAATGCACATCGAGGGGTAGACAGAGTTATGTAAATACCATTTTTGTGTCTTATACTAAGTTTTGGACATGGGTCTGCGCATTTGAAATGTACAAATTGTCTCGTTTTACATTACACATTACAGTTTTAGCCAAAGCGGCTTACATACACTTCATTGCCTTCGACTACATGCCTATAGGAGCAGTTTTGAGTTAAGAATCTTGCCCATGGACGCATCAACACATTGACTGCAGGGGCTGGGATTGAACGGTTGACCTTTTAATTAGTCCCCTGAGCGACAACCGCCATAATTTTCAGCACTTTGATAATACACTGCCTGGCCAAAAAAAAGGTCACACACTCTAATATTCGTTGGACCGCCTTTAGCTTTTTTATGGCACGCATTCGCTGTGGCATCGTTTCCACAAGCTTCTGCACAGTCACAACATTTATTTCTGTCTTGCATTAATTTTTCGCCAAGATCTTGTATTCATGACGGGAGATTGGGACCACTGCGCAAAGTCTTCTCCAGCACATCCCAAAGATTCTCAATCAGGTTCAGGTCTGGACTCTGTGGTGGCCAATCCATGTGTGAAAATGATGTCTCATGCTCCCTGAACCACTCTTTCACAATTTGAGCCCGATGGATCCTGGCATTGTCATCTTGGAACATGCCCATGCCATCAGGGAAGAAGAAATCCATTGATGGAATAAGGTCATTCAGTATATTCAGGTAGTCAGCTGACCTCATTCTTTGGGCACATAACGTTGCTGAACCTAGACCAGACCAACTGCAGCAACCCCAGATCATAGCACTGCCCCCAAAGGTTTGTGACCTTTTTTTTGGCCGGGCAGTGTATATTGTCTTTCATTGAGTTGATGACTCAATGGGACACAATAGTACTTGAAAACAACTGGCCTATTGTAGCCCCTATGGCACTTTAATATATCCAATACTCTACTTTGTTCAAAGAAACAAACCACTCTATTTCTACACAAATTAACAAACGGGTTAGTTCCGATTTGTGAAATAAAAACTTTATTATTGATATTTGTAATTACAAAAAAAATCAGGAACTTTCAATTGTCAGTGAGGACGACAAGATATGAGATTAATATAATGACAAGTTGTGGTCTCTATCAATATGCCTATGAATATAAATGAGTGGACTATAGCTAACGTTAGCAGTTAGAAAAGAAACGTAGCTAGCTTAACGTTTTATTAAATAGCATGGCAACATGTAACTGTGACACATTCACTGTGCATCTTTTTCTTCAGTTTCTTCCCCTAGGAGAACATGCTAAGAGTGCACCAACATTGCTCTGAGTTTACGATGGTCCAGTTTGGGCTACAGAGCGCTGTGCTGCTCAGAGGGACTTTTTACAGACGCACCCCTAGCCTGAGCTGCATCAGAATTCTGTCAACATGTGTGATATAAGTAAAAATGTCAACTAAAAGTGACACAGCCGATATGAAAGAAACAAAATGATGGCTTCGTGTTTAGAAGGGACAACTCACTGGGCTAGTTGGTGAACTTCTCTACCTGGCTAGCTAGTGGCTAACATAAGCAAGCAGGGAATATGCTAACGATACAGATTTAACAAAAATAGATGGTGCAAAACAGCTTATAAACAAATGTATCTTCTTCAGCTTTTACACCACCACTTTCAGATTCCATTAACCAAAGTTCTTGTATATCAAGGCCAACTATTCTATAATCGAAATACAGACAAACATACATTTTGCATCATATATATATATCTATATATATATATAGATAGATATTATGTAACATATATCAAAGGTTATTTACTTATATATATATAAATATAAATAAATAACCTTTGATATAGTTTACAGATTATCTATAGGTTAATACATTTATGGCAAAGGAAAAAATATCTGGCTCATTCTGCATTAGAATTGCCTTAGGGCAGGGATTCGCAAAGTGTGGTGCGCGCGAGCTGCCACCAGGGGGTTCGCCAGATGAAACATGTAATGGTGGTCTGGTGTGAAAATATTACACAGTGTTGTTTTTTTAAGTGGGATTTTTCCATAGGCTACAATAAAAAACAGGAACAATAAACATTTCCTTTGTAATCCCTTTTATTTTAAATCAAAAAACTATAATTTATTAGTTTTTGATAGAAACGTAGAAGACAGCCGCTGTCTCGTTTCATTCATTCTTTGAAATATGATTAACTGGCTGAAATCAGGGAAACTGTCAAGTGGAACGTCTCATGACAAAGTTATTTCTATGGCGAGAAAACAAAGCTTTTTTTTTTTTTTTTTTGGGGGGTGCGTCAACCCTGTTGGGACGTAGAAGGGGGTGCGCCTCAAAAAAAGTTTGGGAACCGCTGCCTTAGGGGATAGTAAAGCTTATTAAATATAATATGCTTGGGGACTGTAGCTGAAAAACTTTATTGAAATGGTTAGTGTATGATATGTTTGAAGCCACTTAAGGCTTTAAACACTTTACCTCGATGAAAATCTAACATGCCAAGTTGTCATACATTTCTGGGTTGTTTTCGATAGTACATCATAAAAAGGGCTTATTTATGGTACAAACCTGCCTACCCTGTTCACTTCCCTCAAATGTCAGCACTGTCAAGACTGTTCTCTGTCAATTCGATTTGTGTGTCAGAGTTAACCAAAGTTGGTAGCCTACATTCTTGGAGATTTAGTACCACCAAAGACTCCACTGATTCAACTGAAATAAATTGTGTTTGACAGGAACAAAGGCACTATATAATAATATATACTGACATGGTTATTCAAAATTAATGTAGGAATGTATCTTTTATATCTCGGCCTGCTAAACTATTCCTACCTACTTCATCCACAGCGGGCTTCATTTACCAGTATCCTTCCTACATTTTCTCTTGAGATCCCAAGAAAAGCTTACCTCAGATTGAACTGAAGGCATGCCAGTTGACACTAATTAGCCAGTAAACGCATCAACAATCTCCTTTAAAGGGCTTGTACTGCACGGTTCTGTGCATATACCCAATTTGGAGGAAAACGTTTTGAGAGTTAAGTCAAGAATGCCCGAACAAAAGTCTAAAGACGATTGGACTGCAAACGTGAAGTGGGAGTACTTTCAAGGAAGTTTACGCGAAACACGTATTGCTTTTTTAGCATCTGTAGTGGATATAATATAACACAATAAAGGAGCATGTGACACTGTGACTTAATCAGTTTTTAAGTGTCAGTGTTCTGGTCTGTGTATAGATTGTATGTTTGTGGGAGCCCTAGTGGCGTGTGATGGTAGCACAGGAAATAGTCACACAGGAAGTTGTCAGTCTCTTGGGAAAACTACATGTGGGAGTAAAAGCTCCACAATCCGGTTGCATCCATTTTCTGGAGACTTGTTAAACGCATTGTCTGTAAGTGAATATGTTAGTTGAGAGTATATTTGTGCAAAACAGTGTTTATTTTTCAGTTTGATTGTGTATTTTGTACCTTTATTAGATGAGGTTAAACTGCATCTGTACCGCTAGGCCTAAGCTAACATGGCAACCTAATACAAATATGTTAGCATATTAGCTTGTTGTTAGCTTAGCATTTTTTAGCTTATTAGCTTCTCGTTAGCTTAGCATTGTTAGCATATTAGCATTCCCCCCCCCCCCAAAGAAATCGGTATATACAGTGAAACTCACACACACTGTTTTATGAACATCTACAGATGTAGTCTGCTCGTAAGTTCACCTACTGAATAAAAAAACAATAATGAACCAAAGAAAGTAAACGATTGTTATTTTTATTACATAATGAAGTTATATATACACACCATACTCATATGGAGCATTTCCTAACTGTAGCCCAGCCAAGTGCTGCGGGATATTTAGCTTGGCATGCTAAACACAAAATCAACACTAAGGTTGCACACTTGGGAACTGCTAAGTTTACAGTGCTGATGAGCCTAAAGATATTCCTGTTAACAATGACATGAACATATGACACACACTAAACACACAAACCCAGCTGCTTAGAACATGCTTTGAAAAAAAACGAAACCCACATATGTCAGATCAAATGTTATTTGATCAAACTGCTCGTATTTCCTGGAGTGCATTTGGTGGACTGAGGCCAGCCACATGCACAAAGGTCACATAGATGCATGCAGGCACGCATGTATGTTCACACAATCAAGCTATGTGGCCATCACTCACACACACACACACACACACACACACACACACACACACACACACACACACACACACACACACACACACACACACACACGGGTTAAGCGCTGACTGTAATGAGATGAGTAATCAGTTGTGTCAGATAGCTTGTCTGCCAGAAGGAGAAAAGAGGAGAAGAGTGTGTGCCAACGCAACACACATCCTTCTCTTCTTCCTCTTCTTTTTTTCTTCTGTTCTCCTTCTGTATCCTTTGCTACTTTGGCCAAAAGGAGAGGAGGAGAGTGGAACATAGTTTTCCCCTCAGGGCAAGAGAGCAGAGAGGAGCTTCTGCCAGGATATCACGCCTCCTCTCCACCCTCGCCTCCTTCTCTCTGAGGTTACATCTGAGAGAGAGGAGCATATGGCCGATCGCCTCCCCACCTGCATCCAGAAGAGACAGATGAGGAGAGAGGGACAAAGTGGCTCAGTGCGTATTTGACGGACAACAGCGTACTTTAGAAAGCTGCATTCAAATTTGTACAGGTTTGATGTGATGTGCTTGATCAAGGTTGAACCAAGCAAGCAGAAAATGTCCACAAGATGATATTAAAGTTACATTCAAATGAGGAAAATGTGGGTAATCACAAGAAGGAGAACATTGAAGCAAGTAACATCTGTAGCCTCATTCACACACATTTCAAATAACTTTCCAAGAGGCAGGAAGCAGCTGCAGTTCCCTACTTAAATTGTTTTAATAACATTTTAACGCAATACTTGCTCTGCATGAGCTTTCGGTGTCGGTACAGGCTTTCAAATACATTCTATTAAATCCCTTAAAATGTCATGTGGATTTCTTTTTGTAATTGTAGCCCTATATTATTGCATTTATTATCGTAAAAAATCTGCATTCATTTGCAAAGAGCTAAATGAATATTGGTTGAATAAGTGCGTAATTTGAAAGATGCTGTTGGTATTTGAACACACAGATTCAGTTACTATCACCTGACTATGGCCTTCACAGCTAAACAGAGTGTTATAGCAGCTTTAAGCTCATAGCTCTGGTTTGATACAGCTCTTAGCTTTACTTTTGTGGTTCACTCTTATAGCTGTCGTCAACCTTGTCTTACAACAAGGGTTTTTAGCGAGAAAATACCTCTGAACCCGATGTACCCACTGCTATCTGCCCAGTACCAAACAGTTAGTGACTAGCTGGAGAGCATAAATGAGCACAATAATATGTGGAGTGAAGTGATTTTGCCCGTTACGTCCCATCTTTTTTTTTCTTATTTCCTCCATCATGGTATTCACTCTGCAGAAGCCAGAGGTGAAGGGACTCTTTACTCTTTGTGTCGAATACATTTTTAATCACCATTTCAAATTTGGAACATTCATTAGTCTCCCTCCCAAAAATGTTTTTTTCTTTTCTGCCTGGTTAGCCAGCAAGATGATTTATATATTGTGAATGTTTGAAACTCAAATATAATATTTAAAGGAGACAGATTGATTTGGATTCATTAAACGGGTCTTACACTGGATTCAGATTTAATAAGGCACTTCAGAGCCTCAGTCTCACTTTATTTTAAGAAGGTTGTTAAAAATTGAGGGGGATTCTGCTCGTGGGTCAGATAAGACAGTTTTCACTGCATTTTAAACTCTTCCAAAAGTTTAATCAGTATCTTTGAGGAAAAATTCGCCATAAAGAGCACATAGGCAAAACAATTAAGTCTCAATATTACATTCGAAAAAGATGTGATGACGGAGGCACGGCTGACACGCATGCTAAACCCAGTGAAAATTGCAGGAGTAATGCCACTGTGGCCCACAAGCTTCAAATACGCTTTTGTGTGAGGCCAAGAATGTTGTCACCTAAGATAAACAAACTTTTGGAACGCGGAAGGCGTGTGACAGATGAGGTGGTGGAAAATGTACTTCAAGCAAAATCAAGCCATACCAAATAGTAAACATGCTCAAGTAAAAGTCCTGCATTAAACATCTTACTTATGTATGTAAAAAGAGGATTGGCATCAAAAAAACTCTTATTGTGCTTAATAGCGCACTTCAGAATCATCTATACAAAAATAGCTCATTTTAATTATTGTGTAGGTGTTGGATATTGTTATATGTCAGTCTTTATTTTTTAGTTCATTTATATTTCATATTAGCTTATAATTGCAGATAACAAGTAGCTGTTAAATACTTCTAGTAGAAGTATAAAGTAGCATAAAAGGAAAATACTCAGGTAAAGTACAAGAATCTCCAAAGTTGTACAGTTTCTGTGTGAATGCACTTTAGTACATTCCATCACTGCAGAGGAACGGCAATCACAGCCAGATATCAGTCTACGATAACTAAGTACGACAAATGATTAATGTTATTGCAGAGATTGAAATTATGCTCCAGAGACACAAAAACCCTTAAAAAACATTGCAACTGAGGACTAACTTCGAACTTGGGATTTCTGGTAAGTAGGCTGTAAATTGGACTCAATATACAGTTGGCTGGTTATGGTCGCCATTTCTGCTAATGCTAGCCTCATTCGAGGTTGATAAAAGGGTAGGCACCCAGCCTAAACACCTTACCGATTCGCCTCTGTATCTAGACTATAAAAGTCGCAGCATGTGTCCCAGGTCTAAAATGCAACCAATATAAAGTATTCCATCCTCCTTCAACATTGTAGTAGTAATACATCATTTAATGAGGACTAAGAAATTGAGCTTCCATCCCTTTTTAACTTGTTTGATTACACCACTGATACTTTATAACAATGCTCTTTTATTACCTTTTAGTGTTTTGAATAGCTGTTTTTTATGTATGACGTATGGATGATTGATGGTCTATGCATGAATAGGATATTGTTTGTTATGTAAGAGTTGCGTTATGCAGGGGATTGGAGTCTTTTGACTGAGTATATTATTTGACCAGGGAGCTGGTGGTTGACTTCCGACGGCGCTGACACTCTCCCCCCCACACCAGTGAACATCCAGGGAGTGGACATAGAGATTGTAAAATCTTACAAGTACATGGTGTTCATCTGAACAATAATCTGGACTGGACTGATCACTCTGCTGCTCTGGACAAGATGGGACAGAGCAGACTATCTGTTGAGGAGACTGAAGTCTTTTGGGGTGAGGGGGCACTCCTTCAGACCTTCTATGACTCTGTGGTGACATCAGCCATCTTGGTGTGGCCTGCTGGGGCTGCAGACAGGAAGAGACTGAATAGACTGGTAAGAAGGCCAGCTCTGTCCTGGGGAGACCTCAAGACACTGTGGAGGTAGTTGGGGACAGGAGAGTGATGGCAAAGCTGTCATCACTATAGTACAATTCCTCCCACCCCCTTCAGGACACCCTATGTGCAGTGTGCAGCTCCTTCAGTGACAGTTTGCTTCACCTGCGGTGACTCAAAGAGAGATACCGCAGGTCCTTCCTTCCTGCAGCGGTCAGATTGTACAACCTCCTTGACCCTGGGTAGACCACCCACACATAGACTGGAATACCCCTGATATGCAATAACACTGTCTATAAATATAAAGCTGTGCAACATACCCTCCTGCAATTAAACGTTTTGGGGTTTTTTTCTGAGTTTATTTACAATTGGCAAACAGTACCAGCCAGCTCTTTAATTCAAAATGGTAACTTTTCTTAAAACAAATATAATGCTTATTATTATCTGCTATTTTTTTATATTGTGTTTTTATATTTATAGTGTGCGCATACTTGGCCGTTTTTTTTTGCGGGACAGATAAAGGATTTATGATTATATTATTATATTACATAGAGTAAGTTTAGTTTACCATATCATTACACCAGAAAATGTTCCATGCCTTGAGAAAAGTATTTAATTATGACATTGTTTTGATTTGGAAGAATTACGTTTGCTGATTGTAACACTAAGTGAATCAAAATTATATTCATAACATGTTAAGTTAGCTAGTACCTTCCTCTGTAAAATTAGCATTTTCTCTAAGCTACACTTTTACTTTTCCAACTTCATACATATTTGCACATATTGATGTGCACCTCTTATTCCTTTCCAATAGAATATTTAAGCTTTCCTGCTTATACCTTAAATTCTCCATCATATAAGTCCAAAAGGAGGAAGGGGAAAGGAATGGAAATCATGAGCAGAACGTGTTTTATATTTTCATCATGCAATCTCTCTCCTGCTGCTCAAAATGTGTAGGTAATTGTAATTCCAATGGATGGCTATAAAAACGTGTCGAGGCTCAGTTGAGTTGTTTTTAAAGAAAGCAAGGAATGCAGAAATGTTTGAAAAATGAGTCAAGCTAGGAGAAAGGAGTGGGAGGATGTGATGACAAAGAAAGGATAAGAGTTTCAGAGAAAGTGGGACAGGAAGAAGTATGGAGGTGGAAAAGAAAAAAGGAAGGATTTTGGTCCGGCCTAGTGTTGACAACTGCCTCAGCATGACAGGCCAGGGAGGAAGACATAAGGAAGGGAGGGAGGGAGAGAAAAGCGTTAGGTATTGTATAATAACGGTAAAAGACGCAAGAAGAGAAAAATAAGGGAGCAAAAGAGCGACAAAACTTCTGAGCAAACAAAAGCGAACAGAGAAAAAGGAAGTGCATATTGATAGGAGAGAAGAAGGAGAGAGATTTCTCTGTCAGAGTAATTAGCAGCTGCTGAGTTGGTCTGGAGTCCAACATGGCACGCGCACACGCACACGCACACACACACACACACACACACACACACACACACACACACACACACACACACACACACACACCATCTGTGGCAAACTCAGGCAGGCAATTGGCTGCATTTTTGTGCACAGAAACCCACATACAGGCTCTCCCCTACATGTTTCTCAGCTTCTCTGCGGTGCGAAAACCACCCCTGCTGACACAGGCTTCTGAAAATGAGACAATTCCCAGCACATAGGTCACCACTACACACCTTCCTCCCCCTCACAAGCAGGAGAAAAGGCTGCAAAATGAAAGAAAAGACTAAAAATATCAAGGCTAAAAGGAGTTATCGCTGCAGCAGCATTTATTTTATGATAAATACTGCTCTTAGCGACGCTTCAGAGGATGTCTAGTAAACCAGCCAATTATAGAAACGACCATGACTTAGTTGTTAAAGTCATGGGTGACTTTTACTTTCGAGCCTGCAGCAAGCCCGAAAGCTGTCTCAAAAGCAGATTCGCGGTTAAAGAGGAGATTCATGTAAAACATTGTGTCTGTGAGGGCCATATAACCAATCAGAATTCATTTGACATTATTTTGGGAGGGTAAAAGCTTCAGAAGGCAAGGACATCAGGGAGCCTCTCTTTGAAAAGTAATTATTTTCTATCCAGGCCTGTAAAAAATCTGAGGAATGTGTCTTTTTACAGCACAGTGCGACATCTCGACAGTTTAAGTGCTACCTCTGGCTATTCGTGATCCACCACTGTTCCATTCAGCAGGGTATTGTATTCCAATACAATCCCATTGGTGAGGCAGCCCAGTCCAATTACTAAAGAGGAGCTATGAGATAATCCGGGTAAAGAGAAATAGATTTTCCCTTAAAATGGTCACTGCTCTGTGAGGAGAGGGATAGACAGACAAGAGAAAAGAAATGAAAGGCGATACAAAAATACATAAAATTGGGGATAGTGAGAGAAAGACATGCCAGGGCAGAGAGGCATGGATGGGACACATTCTACATCCATGCCTGATAAAAAAAAAGGGGGATAAATCGATGCCTTTTGCTCAGCAATCAGCAAGGCATCAATCTCTTGATTGCTAGTCAGCCTGGATTACAGAGTGGGGTTTACAATTATCTCACAATAGACCAGTCTGGACACAAAGACAGACTGACACTCCCAATGAGACCCTAAGCCAACCAGGAAAGACAATTAACAGATGTTCTTGTTTTCTTTTTACAACTTTTTGTCACTTGATTTTTTTTTTATCTTATCGGTCAGTCTGCCACTAGCATCATGATTGGCTTGGCAGCAATCACAATGTCAGCTGGCCAACCAATCAGAGAGCCACAGTCACCTAGAAAACATTTCAACTCTGTCAATACCTCGGTAAACTCAACAGGTCCATTTTCCAGCCAGTCAATCAGTCTTAAATTCTGGCATCCAAGGCCCATCACTCCTCTTGTTAGCAAGTAATTCCTGAAGTTACCTTAGTTAAAGTCCTCTATGGTGAGGTTTAGGTAAATGGAATGGCACTTTTAATACCTTTTTCTCTTCTTCTCAATTCCTCATCAGAAGAAAAGAACAGGAAAGAGAAACATTCACGCACACACTCACAGACAGTCATGTCATTTGGAGAAATTTGGGGTTCAATATGCATCCCAAAGACACTTTTGTGGACAACTACTCTTCCTCCTGAGTTAAAGTTTGACCCTATATCTGCATAT
The DNA here is from genome assembly GCF_036324505.1 of Eleginops maclovinus. NCBI lineage: Eukaryota > Metazoa > Chordata > Actinopteri > Perciformes > Eleginopidae > Eleginops > Eleginops maclovinus. The sequence goes on from NC_086371.1 coordinate 21,966,311, forward strand.
AAAAGCAGAATTTACAGAATCTACAACAGGTCAATATTTTTGTATCAGAAGTGTAAGCATCCAATTTGCAATCCCAGTCATTGCAGAGGCTGAATACAATGACCAAAAATGCAATCTCTGTACCCATTCTATAAGCTTTTTATTTCTTTATCTTTATACGTATGCAGATATCAATTTATAAAGATGGGATGATTTGTCGCTTCTCAACCTCAACTCCTCTGAAGTTGCTAATAGGAATGTGAACAATTACTGGCTAATGGAAGTTTTTGACAAAATAAATATTGGTTGTTGCCCCGAGAGGCTAAATCTTCAACACACCATTAGCTGAGATTGCCAGGTCAGTTAACAAGTCACCTTGTAGACTATTCATTTATCAAGTCAAATTACCTTGTTAGTGACCTTGCAACCTCGGAATCCATGGGCAATATTTCTAGGGTCCTGGCACAGATATCCAGGGCAAGACTTTCTCTTCCATGTGACGATCATTGTTTGCATAATGCTTATCAACTTGAGATGCAAAAATGTCTGACGTTGAGTCAAAGTAGTCATTAAACAAACTCTTTTTTAGCTAAAAAAAATGACTCTTGTTTGTGGGCTTTATATCTTCTATATAGTAGATTTTTGCATGATGTGCTCTGTGTTCCTGTTTCATGTAGATTAATGGTTTGCCTATGTTATTTTCCCTTTGTCCTGCTTGGTTCTATATCTTATAAAAGGGCTATAGGGGCTATTGCCTGAATATGTTTTGAGCATGTGAATGCCATGGGACAGAATGAACAGTAACAAATATCTAAATTTAGCACATTTACATCACAGATTAATTATGCTCATGAACATGTACTATAGTTTCCTTGTTAAATTAATAAATGAAGAGGGAGAGAGAAACAAAGAGACATAGTTGAATCCCTGCAGTGTGTGTTCGTACATGTGTGTGTTTGAGTGTGTTCTATGGTCCTGGTCTGATTCGCAATGCGAGTGTGTCCTTGTGTGTGTGGCTGAGAAGGGACACAATATGGCACCATTAAGCCACTTCTAATAACATCACATTCAGCATGAAGCCGCTAAGACCACAGTGGTCTCTGTGCAGGCCTTGGTGTGTGTGTGTGTGTGTGTCTTAACCCTGAACCCTGTATGTGCATTTGAGTAGGTGTGCTTATCATATGTGCTTGCGGCCAGGTGTCCCTATAAGTATCGTATGCGTGTATATAGCCTTTGTGAATGTGTACTCTGTTTATAAAGTTGTGGACTTTTATCAATTGTGTGTGTATATTTGTGCTTGTGAGTGTTCTGTGTGTACTGTATGTGCATGTTTGTGCTAGATTATGCTGACATAAAATGTACCAAACAGGTCATCTTTACCTCAGTGACCTGTATGTCTGTTAGTGGACAGAAACCACCAAATTATAAATGCCCCATGTTGGAGAAACCAATTGATGACGCGGTAGACCAGCAACTCTTGTCTGCAGCAAGATAGAAATTGCTGCTTTTGTTAATGGAGTCGGGTTGGCTTTGGCGGTAGCACAAAATAAGGTTGCAGCTCCCTTTTGGAAAGGGTCGTCTGATGTAAAGGTAAAGTATTGAAAAAATTCTGCATACTTAGGGTGATTTTTACTTCAATTGGCCTCTTTAGGTTTTCTGCTACCCAGTCCACAGCAGTACATTACTTACCTTCCCGCTGGTATTCCTGTCCGCCTCACCAAAGTGGAGGCATGCTGACCGCCATCTACTATAAGTACCTCATTCAACCCCACTTCCTAACATCCAGACTATCCTTTTAATACTGTCTTTAATAATTGTCTTTACTGCGTACATCATTGCTATTGAACATCTACTTAAGAGACTCTGATGTTTAAAGCTTTTAAAGAAATGCCTTTTCAATAAAGCAGAATGTACCAGCTTCAAGTTACAATATCTTGATTAGTTTTAGGAAAAACAGAGAATAATAAGTTAAGACCCATCCCAATGTCAATCACCATGAAGCTCAATAAATGAAAATGTAATTGCATTGGTAAAAAAAGAGAAATCTACAATATATATCCCACTGTCATTGAATTAAAATGAGTTTCAAAGAAGCCAAGAATGTGTGTTTCTGTTATGGGCAGCTTTTGAAAAAGGGAACTTTCTTTCAGGTCTGTACCAGATCTGTTTGCTGGAGGGCGACACGTAATGGAAGTTAATGAGGGTTAGGGATAGCCAACTAACTTATTCAATATCTCATTAAAATGTCAGTTTCCTTCTCCAGGGTACTATTAAAGGCCTATTGAATGCAGCACTACACACCACGCAGTCTAACAGTACATATACAACTGAATGACATATACTGTATCATTGCAACCCATGTCATTGCGGTCGAATAAACGGAGTAATTCATAATTTCAAATTGCACGCCAGTAAATCCCTGAAAACGTTCTTGTTTGAGAGCTCCATCGTGACGTCACAAGTGTAACCACAAGTTAGGCGTCCATTGTTGCCGGTGTGTTAAGTCGTGTTTTGCTTTGTCAATTCTAGGCTAAAATGACGAAAATCGCGAGTGGGAAGCGATGCATTGCGGCCTTCTGCAGGTCATATAAATATAATCCACATGTGTCTAATCTGTACACATTATCATAAGTGCTTTGTAGACCATGCATCCCAGTGATGCAGTCCTCATACTCTCTGACTTTGTACTATGAACTGTGAAATAGTACGGCCAGGGCAGCTTTTTAATGGATCTCTTGTGTGCAGTGTGGCAGTGGCCACCTGTAACGTTACGTACATGTATCTAGAATTGACTTTTGTATTGGTCATTGACATTATTATTATTATTTGTTAATAATGGACCCCTTTCAGTTTCACAATGCCAATGGCACGATTTTCTACTGGTTGTGCATTATCATGGGTCCCAAAGGGTATAACAACTTAGCAATATGTATTTGATTGGTTTAAACAACGTGTCTACACGTGATGCTGTTTGGGCGCTGTATGTCGCCCCGGGCAGGCTGCAGTGCTTAGGACTCTGGCGCTATATGACACCCAGGGCTGGGAGGCAGTTTAGAATGTTGGAGACAGATGTCGCCCAAGGCAGTAGACGGGTTGAAGAAAACAATAACAATAACAGGCCAGGGTCAAAAGGAATACTAATTACCATTCTGTATTTTGTAGGCGATCTATATCGTAGTCTATCCCTCCACCGGCTCCGTCGTCCTCACCACTGTCACTGTCACTCCCAGCGTCTGACACGGCTGGCTCAAACATATATGGTTGGACTCCCAGTGGCTCTGCCATGTCGATTTCTCCATCTGATGACCACTCAGGGGCCTCAGAGAGCTCAGTGACGCTTTCATCGTGTTCAGCACCAACAGAAACAGACACATTTTCGCTGAAATCACTCTCACTAGTACTGCTAGCCATGGTTGCAATACCGGTACAGTTACACTCGTGACGTCACGAGAAAGTTGTCTGCTACTTCCGGTACAGGCAGACTGTTTTGAGAAGGTCCTCGCCGGCTGATAAAAATGTTTTTTCTTGTCAATTATTCTGCTTGTACGTGCTCCCCAAAAATACAAGAATTTCCCCAAATGTTCGTAATATACATAGCACTTAACTGCTATCCCCAAGTAAAAAAAAGAAAACGTTTCAGTAGCCTTTTGAAGTCACCAAAGTCTAAAATTCCTATCCTGAAAAAAACTTCAAATAAAATTAGCTGGATCCTAGCAACAAGCATGTGATGCATAACATTAAGAAATAACAGCCCAACATATGCTTAGTGTCCAAGTCAAGTCAAAATCTATCATTCCCCTAGGATACATTTAGTTACAGCAAAGCTTACAAAAGCATTCATCATGTAAAACATAAAATACTGCTATGCAATAATCTAGACAGGTGCATGGACAATTGTTAGATTCAGTTAAAGGTCTCCTATCATGCTATATTTGAACAACATATTGTAGGGCAATATGTATACAAAATATGTCTGTGAAGTGTTTTCCTCAAAAAATCAATAAGATCACTTATCCCCCTGTATTGCAGCCCTGTTCCTGAAGTGCTGATTCTGTGACTGTTGCTTTAAATTTCAGCTGACCAGAAGCTGGCCACACCACTTTGGATGTTCCCACAGCCCTATGTTCCCACAGTCCTATGCTCACACAGCCCTATGTTCCCACAGCCCTATGTTCCCACAGTCCTATGCTCACACAGCCCTATGTTCCCACAGCCCTATGTTCCCACAGTCCTATGCTCACACAGCCCTATGTTCCCACAGCCCTATGTTCCCACAGTCCTATGCTCACACAGCCCTATGTTCCCACAGCCCTATGTTCCCACAGCCCTATGCTCACACAGCCCTATGTTCACACAGCCCTATGTTCCGACAGTCCTATGTTCCTTCATTTCTAACATTTTTCTTATTTCTAAGATTTTTCTCAAAATGAAAGTCAAGTCATTTTTATTTTCATAGCGCATTTAACATGTACTGGGCACAACCCAAAGTGCGTAAATAAAAGTAAAATCAACAACAACAAAAAAAACATACAAAAACGAATTTACAGACAAAAAGTCAACGATAGTTTCCTTGGTTTTGGACATGTTCAACTCAACTCAAGTCTCTTTACTCAATGACACAAAGCCATAACTACTGGCTCTCAGCTAGCGTTTTCGAAATTATAATATTATACGTTTTTTACTGTAATAGAAATGTCCCTTTAGATGTGTTTTGCTAAATCAAGTGTCTTATACATGAGAGTGGGAAAGTACAGGCTCCATTTTTCGGGCGGCCCCGATCAGACAGGAAAACTTGGACCAGTGTTATGATAGAAACTGAGCTGAAGAAAACACGGCGGATGTTCAAACAATGAGCAGGAAATAGAGGTATTGTGTACACTGTTGTCTCTATAAGATTAAGGATTTGTGCTGATCCGTGCATACGAGATGTTAAACTATATATTGTTATTTTTCATTTGATTTATGGTGCATCTCAAGTGATGGCAAAGAGTAATCCAAAAGCAATGTAACTCAGAGAGGAACTAATTACTTTCAGCAGTGAGTAACTCAGTAAGGGATTACTTTTTTCCAGTAGTAGTGTGTAATGTATACTTTCTTTGAATAACTACCCCAACACTGTGTATATATAGTCATTTCCATAGTCAGATAGGACGGCTGCATCTTCTTTAAAATAGTTAAACTGGCAAGGTATTGAATGTCTGTTAAGTTTTTCCAAAAATGTCTCTTAAGTTTTTCCAAAAAGCCTTAAGAGTATCAATTGTTTTGCCTGCCAAGCTGCCAAAACTGTGCTGGAAGGGTCTCTTAATTTTGAGTTAGTATGCTTGTAATGGGAATATAAGTGATGTGTGCAGTCATTGGCTCATTGGGGAGGTTAAATCTGATCCAAAGTGGTACTAAAATCAAATAGTTATTGTTTTAAGTACTGTACTTCTTCACCAGGACTCCGTGACGGCAGAAATATTGTATCTCAATGGCACCTTTGTTAAACAGAAGATAAATTAAAACCCTTAAAGACCCTGTTAGCTGCTGATTCTGCAAATAAATAAACAGCAAAGATAAAGCAAGAATATATACTATGATAGAGACATTGGCAGAACGGAAACATCAAATAGCGGTCGCAGTGTTGAGACTCCACAAAGCGTGACACCCCCATATGGAAACACCATATGTCCTCATCAATACAACATAGTAATTTATTATACATACCCACACACAGTCTGCAGAATTACACAACATCAAGCTAGCAGCCACACACACACACACACACACACACACACACCGTGCACATACACACTTGAGCACGCTCAGACTCACACACAGTTTAGTTGGTGTAATGACCCATTTGGCATTGAGCAGCATCTGTTTAGCAAATGAAGACTTGTAGTGGGGATGTTAGTAATTTTCTCCCTGACACAGTCAGCAAACAGGGAAGGCGGGATCCTCCTTAGCACTTACAACCAATGGCCTGTCCTGTTCCCATACTGCGCTGTCATTCTCCTCTAGCATCCCTATCTTTTCTGTCACTACCAACCAAACCAATGAGAACAGATGTCTTGAAAGAATACACTAAGAAGAAACTTCTACAGAATGAAGGCAGCAAATAACGCAACAAAAGTCTATGAGTCTCTGACATCGAAAAAAGGTTTTTCTCACAAGCATCTTCTCAAATTATCCTTTCAGTCATGTTGCTTCTTATATTTTCCTTTCCCTTTTTGTTCTTCTCGAGGGAGGATCAGGTCGTGACAGCCTGTAATTTCTGCTCTGTCATTATCAAGCAGGAAGCCGACGGAAGGGAATGATGGCAACCTCCTGCAGAGACAAAAGGCTCCAGAGTTTCCCTTTTTATCATTGCAAAGTAAACAAAAAACCCATAAATAACAAAGTAGGAGCACAGGTAACGATGTGAATCCGGCACAAGGGCAGTGAACCAATAAAGGAATGGAAAGAACACATAATGCTAAATATACTCCTGGAAAGCTCACAAATATAAAAAAAGGCAAGAAAAGCATTGTACAACTTTGAATTCTGCTGTTTTTCCATTGCAATTTACCCAGAAGACTCAATTAAGGTACATGCATTTCATTTATTCCTTCCCCAGGAGCAGAGCCACTGATTATGGTGGTTCCATTGAAATGTATTGAGTTTAGCTATAAAAAATAAGTCTGTAACCATCGTAAACTATTTTAAAGCCACCATCTCTAAAATCTTTCGGTTCCTACGTTAATTTCTTGAATCATTTTTGCTATACAAAGAAGTATGCTTGGGTAGGATTGCTTCCAGGATTCATAATGAGCTACTTTACGGTATTCTTTGGATAGGGGGTACATTCGGCCCAAATTACGGCCCGCCCACTTTCCGGTAAAAATAATTAATTAGAGCGGAGTAAAATAATAGTTTTTATATGTGTTAATACTGCTGAGACATATATTGCACGAGAACAACAAATAAATCCCAAATTAAAATACTTCCTCGCCTGCTGCCTGCCGCTCGTCCACCGGCAGACCGACCGGACATCCATCCCCTATTTATTCGAAACTCTGTAAAAACAAAGCTGTCTGTGTTGTCTAACGCTCTACCTGACAAGATGTTCATAGAGTAATGATACAGTTTTTGACTAACAGAATTACTGTTTTCTGGCATCACTTTAACCTTTTACGGGGAAAATCAGCATTTTGCTATGAGGGCGCACGCCCAAAGTAAGAGGGCGCAGCGACCCTGTTATCCGGTTTAGACAAAAACCTGGCATAGTCGTGTTACACCTAAAACAAACGGTTTCAACAGATAGCATTTGTCTGGGAGTCACACAAATATGACGGTACAATTGGCCATTTCATTTCTATATCAATGTTGGCGTAGGTTGTGAAGTTTATTTGTTGCTTCGAGGCAGTCATCCAATGTCCCCACATTGGATTTAGAAGGGATGATAGGAAATCAAGATGCTTTTTTTATGTTGTCACTGGGAGTTGACAAAAAGTCCCACATATAGGAGTCTTAATACACCCTTGCCAGCAAACAGATGCCCATAACACATCAAAATTCTCAACACAGATAAACGCTCAATGAAATATGAGATGTCATTAAGGGTAATAAACACAACCGTACCATTGTTAGTGTGGGTTGGAGCGGTCCTCAGGTTTGGAATGGGATTGATAACACTATGAAAATGTCTTTGTATATGTTTTTAAAACGTACTAAAAGCAACATTTGTTAAGCAAATATGTCAGAAAATAAATACGCTAAAAGGCTGTGGACAGTTTACATTACTGTGATGCATTTATATCATTACATGGGTCTGTGTTTAATCTGTTTTATCTATTTAAACCTATGTGTAGATACATATTTAAGACAATTTAGGGTTGGAGTAGTTTACTTTTAAGGGTTTTGGTTAGTGTTAAGAATGATTTGGCTTGTAATGTTTCTCTATAATACATGAACTGTCCCCAATTCCAGATGTATTAATAATACATAATATTAATACTTTATGCTGGGTCCTCATTCTAAAGCTTTGTATAGCTTATTAGGGATTTTTACACGATTCCATTATGTCTTGTGATTGTACTATTAGTAATTGATGCTTATGATCATGAAAACCTTATAAATAAAGTTTAAAAATAAATGATTCCCATTATCAATATGTGTTCAATACTGAATATTTAGGATTATTGTCCACTGAAAAGTCTGGACGAGTTGCATAGTACAAGCCAGCTCATAACTCCTGGTCTTCTGTCAAGTTTGGGCTGCAATGTGGGAGAAGGCAGATGCAGGTCGGAGGTCAAAGCCATACCAAATGCAACTTTAATTGGCGGCATTGTGTAAAAGTACTTTGACCCTAACACACATGCACACACGCACACAACATACAAAGTGTGATTCCGGAGCAGAACGCGTACCAACAAGTCTTTGCATTGCCGTGGGTTGTTACATACATGCTTCAGCTTCGTGTACCTCTATATACCGGACCTCTAAACCAGGGTCACACATTAGAAATAATGAGAACTAGGGAAAAAAAGAATAAAACACGTTTGGCTATGAGGAAGCAATTAAGGTACGGAGAGAAAGACGACTAGAAGAGAAAAACATCAGGGTCAGGAAGGAAAGCACTGGAGGTGAAAGAGCAACAAAATCAGAGACAGGTAAGAAAAAGTAAACTAAAGAAGGCGGCTTATAGGTGAACGTTTGACTGCACACACATAACCCTGATACTCTCAGTTTTTCCCTCTGTTTGGTGCTGTGTCTGTAGCTTTAAATGGTAACAAGCTGCTGCTGGCCACGCCCCTCTTCGAGATGATTGGTTAAAACATAATGGTGCTCTAGGAGGAGATTCATGTGATAAGGTGGGCGGGACTTACCTTGATTGGTTAGTGGGTAATGGTTTCCAAACCCAAAGGACATTGCCAAATCTGATCATTTTCAGACAGGTTTTTAAAAAGGTGGATGAGGAATAGATGGTAATCATAAGGATATATGTTTTTCTTTAAACATAATTGGCAGTGCAGTTTAGCTGTAATGGAAAGTAGTTTTTGGCAGAACAAGATATGCAGCATTTCTATCTGACCTTCCCTATTTTGATGGTAATAGATGTAGTCTTTAGTCTTTAGTAATAGTCTTTTTGCTTAAGAAGGTTACTAACAGGGTTAAAAGCAACATCATTTTCATTGTTTTGAGCATTTATAAAGCCTGCATGAAAACAGCGGCAGAAGCCCACAATAATCCTTTTTCCTGAATCTTGTTGAATTTATTTTTGATTTTACTCTAACCCCCTGCATTTTTCATTGAGATTAAGGAAAAACATTAGGAAGAAGAGTCTTTGTCTGTTATCATGGCAAAATGTGCTCATGATTTTTCTATTATAATGCAAATTACCAGAGCAGTTGTTGGTCATTTGCCAGGAGTTTATACTGTTTGTCTGTCTCTAGATAGCGTCTCAATTGTACAAAATACAGTCACACAGCTTCAGGTGTGAAATGTAAACCAAATTCAAGGTTCAGTACAGATGACTGTGGTCCGGACCATTGGCCAATGCAAGATTGTCTCTAGTCAGTCAAGGTTTTACAATTGTAATCACATACATTTAAATCCATATCTAAATCCCTGTTTCAACATCTATCACCTGGCTGTCCAAAACTAAAGGATTGTTGTTGTTTTTATTCCTTATCACCTGCAACAGGGCCACGTATCTTCTGTGATACCAACATTTCATATCAAACTGCAAAAACTATAAATGTATTTTCACGTCAACATACACTGTTGGGCTTCAAAAGCAATATGTCAAAATAAAATACATTTGAAACTTCTGAAATATACAAATCTACTTTAAGTTTAGTTGACGAGTTGAAACTCCGGTATAGTGTCTCCTCTACAACCTTTCAAATGTATGCGTGCAGGCTAAAGAAGCCTCTCAGATTGTGTCTTTGAAAACTGCCGATACAACGCCCTACAGTTTAATGGGTGCCACTTGTTATCAAACTGATTTCAACATTTCCCTCCATCTTTCCTTCCTCCTTTCCGTATCCTTTGTTCATCTTCTCCGTCTCTTCTTCTCTCTCCTTGTACAATGTTCAATAGCCATAAATCAAGGTCCCAGCATGTTTCTCTGATAACATGAGATACCTATGAATAATAAATAGCCCTCTCCCACTCCTTATTACTTATTGACATCTTGTGTCATATTAGTAAATGAAGGGGATAAAAAGGACTGGCAGGGTGTCGTTGTTTAAACTTGTTAAAACAAAGATTTCTAGATCTCATTTGCCATTTATGTGGTTCATGTGGTTCACCCACTGAACTGATTATGTCAACTTTCAGTCGCACATTTTGAAAGGTGCTTGTGGAGAAATCGGCTTGTTAGCAACAGATAAAGTGTAAGCTAGAGAAGTGAAAACATAGAAACATCAAAAAGGACAATTGATAAATAAGCAGCTGTCTTCTCTGTCAAAAGATTAGTTATTTTTCTTGGAAGAAATACTGACCCATTGAAATTCAGGCAATATGGCTACTAATCATAACAAATGTTACAGAAGGATTGATATAATAATATGCGGGTTGAGGCTGGCATGACTACGGGAACCACAACATTTAGCAGTAGATACCAATACCAGTGAAATGACACAAATCTTGACACCTACTCAATACCAGAAGAATAAACAGAACTACACATCCCATGAACTTCAGCATACACACTTAAAATATAATTTTTCTAATAGTTTTGGTCAGTAAGTTGATCAGGTCACAGCATTGTATCTAATACAGGGTGTTGTCTGAACCGGGCGCTACGCTTCTTACTTTCAGTTTACGCCCTCATACCAAAATGTCTATATTCCCTGTAAAATCTTAAAGTGATGCCAGAAAACAATATTTCTGTTCATCAAAAACTTACAATTACTCCAAATATATGAGAAACGTGATGAATAGACGGCTTTGTTTTTACGGAGCTCCGACGACGCGTTGTTGTTTACGTCTGCGGCGCCATCTTGTACACGGGCATCATGTTCTCACGATATTTAATGAAACAAGGCACTATTTGAACACTTTTTACCATTGTGAATTGCTTTCACCTATCGATAATTACACTGAAGAGATATTTTTTCGCACCATAGTAAAACTCTATGAAACCTCTGTTCACAGGTGGCTATTAGGTCACTGCTAACATAAGTAGCTGTCTTTATATTGGATATGATTGACTTGATTATGCCTTAAAGGCCAGACCAAAAGCAGATTTTTTCCAATAAATATATCGTAGTTTATCGTATATTAGGCCAGCTAGTGACGTTAGCAGATACCAATTTTGAACTAGAATTTCAAGACAAAAATAACAAAACAAAAAGAAACCTGCTGTACAAACTGCAGAGCAAAAGAAAACAAGAACCCTCGGTTGGCTAATTTTGGCATCGACGTAGTACCACCAAAAAATTAGAGAGTACACTGTTAAAATCATCAGGGGTTTTTTCTGAAACTGTGCAAAATAAACATTAGAGAGCTCTTTGCAATAATGAATTTAGTCACTGTAAAATAATGGTATATTTCTCATATTTATCCACTGAAATGTTTTTTCTACCAGCACAGATAACATTAATTTCTGCACTGGTGCTGTTTCCTATTAAGCTTTGTGTACATTGCCCTGACATGATAAATATGCCCGAAAGGCACGGAAAAAATCATCATCATCCAAGTGCAAAAATGCCAGTAGAAATTAGTCCATGCCCACGACAATTTCAACAACATCTCTCGGAGCGAAGCAACAACACTTATATCAACACTTGTCAACTGGCCAAATGTGTCTTAAAATCAACATTGGTCAACTGTGTGTGTGAAGTCATCTTAACCTGAAGCAATGAATCACACCCATGGCTGTCACATGCAGAGCTGCAGACAATGATGCTCCATGATGTCCCATGATGATCATGACGCTCCTTTTCATGACATGATGATGCCATTCAGGCAGCCTGATGACATTTAAGATTACAGTATGAGTTGCAAATGACAGGCGCTTGATACATTTCGAGACAAAATTAAAAGCACCTACGTCACAAAGGGAAGCAAGGCTGGTACGATGCAACATCTTGTCACTCAAAGTCCCCGTATAAATGTTTTCTAAGCTTCCAACTGTGTCTCACAGACTTCATTTGGCAAATAGTGTTGGTCAGTCACCATAGGGCAGTAGTGTGTCTGAGGCTATTCATGAGCTGTAGTATTTCTACTCAGGCAAAACAGATGAAGTCTGCAGTTGTTGTAGTTATCAAAAGAAGAGATTAAAAAAAAGCAGCAAAATCTGTGAAAACAAAGTGAGATGTGGGTGAAAGGGATTGTGGTTTGGGAAAATGTCAGAACAGTCAAGATGTTGTATCTCCTGTTTCTGTAGAAATGTTTTCTAGGATACAGCACTGACTGGGTTAATCTTTTTTGCCAGATTCAGCCTGATAATATGTCTTCAAATGGCATGACTGTTTATTCTGCTTTTTATATAATTTTGATGGTGACTGAGTTTTTCTGTATTTGTACGAGGACCGATGTAGACATACTATACTCGTTATTGAGTTAATATTTCAAAGTGATACTGATATTTCCATCCCAACTTTATTAGGAATACCATCACATCTTGCAGCTTCATCTACTATAAGTGAACTCATATGTTAAATTCATATCATTACTTGGTATCATTGAGACAGTTCTTTATAAATACTGTGAATTAATTATTTTCAAGGACCATCCTTGGCTGTTTTTTGAAGCCAGACAGAGCTGTTTTTTTTATTTTGAGTGGTGTATTTTCATAAACTTTTTAAAATAAAATAACTGAAAAACAGACATTAAAAATTAGACAAATAATGTTTTATATAGATATATATAAAAAGTATAAATTCAAATACACTTCATTGAAACTACCTATTACCTATCTTATTTATTCAACCTGTATGTAATATGTATAAAGCCATATATTGAAATAAATAAACGGGACTTTGTACAAAATGTAACATATACTGAAAATGTACTTTGCACAAAGTAGTATTTGCACTAAAGACCTACTTGCACTATTGTAAAACTGTGTTGACTGTGTCTAATATATGTATATATTACGGGGTTTTTTGTATACCCCTTTTTACCCCCCCTATTTTTTTTTCTAGGCTCTTGTCTTTTTATGTTATATGTTCTTGTTTATATTCGCACTGTGGGACTGCCAGAAACGGTATTTCAATGTTCTGTATAACACATGTGGAAACTTTGACAATAAAGTGGACTTTGACTTTGACATTTAAATTTATTGAGAAAAATACATTACACCTAAAATAGAAACTCGAAAAATCTCACCACTGTAGATGAAAAGCGGGGTGCACCAGACAAGATAATAAAAATAAACAAAAACAAAACAAAAATAATTGCAGTGAAATGATCGTTTTATCTCTATTCTCTAGTTTTCAAAATAAGTCAACAAGGATTTTTTTTTTTTGAGAAGACTGTAACAGTGTAAACCCCATGTGGTTATCCTTTGTAAAGATGCCCCTCTTCAGAAGGGGACAGTGCCAACTAATTTTGCACTGCGGACTCGGGGAAATAAACACAACAACAACAAGAAAGTAGAACAACTGTTGTGCTTCACAAGGCCACATCCCCTGTGCATGAGTAGACTAGATGATCAGGACACGTGTTGACATTATTAGTTTCATTTTAAACAGGGTCTGTAAAGCTGACTGCCTTAACAATATCCCCAGGCGGAAACACACTCCAATAAAACAACATCATCCAACTTTGCTTTTATGAATATTACATTGACATGAATTAATTACCTATGTTCAAACTTTTACCATCGGAAAGCCATCATTCAAAAAAGGAATTTCCAGTTTTTATTCTACGGCCTTGATGTGAGCAGAGAAAACACACACACACACACACACACACACACACACACACACACACACACACACACACACACACACACACACACACACACACACACACACACACACACACACACACACACACACACACACACACACACACACACACACACACACACACACACACACACACACACACACACCACACACACACACACACACACACCCCTTTTAAAAACCTGCTCTATTGACACTACAATGTTCCACTGGGACCCCTAAGAAATAATGTGCCGGCAACATTTATTGCACACACAAACACACTGCACTGAGAGAATGTGTTTATCTCACACTCACACACCAAAACACACTCTTGTGATTAGCTTGAACACACATATATGGCAGTTTGTATCATGCAGCTACACTCTCTTTTACACACATGTACACTCTTTCACTCACACAATGAAATACAGTGTAGTGCAATATTTGTGTAACACACACACAGGGTTGCATGGGGAAGGAACCTATTTAAATGCTAAGTAAGCGCCCTCTCCCTTTTGGGGCGATGTGATTATACAGCCGATCTCATAAGCAATGCTTCATGACTGGATTTGCACATGTAGAACTTAATTACAAGAGGCCTCGCTTCCCTCTGTGTGTCGTATTCATGGGAGTATTTCTTTTGAGAGAGGCGGGATTGAGGGTATTACCTCGTTTCTCTGTGTGTGTGTGTGTGTGTGTGTGTGTGTGTGTGTGTGTGTGTGTGTGTGTGTGTGTGTGTGTGTGTGTGTGTGTGTGTGTGTGTGTGTGTGTGTGTGTGTGAAGGCAATCTATCAGCAGTTTAGCCAAGATTAATGTTTATATAAACAGGTTTGGGCTCAGTTGCCCGATTCTCTTTCAAAACTCTCTCTCCCCATCCTGTCTTTGTCTCACTATGTTTTACTGATCAAGATGAGTACCAGAGGGAAGACAAAATGGTGTGAATGAAGTAAAGGGCTACTATCCTAATGGACCACCATGGTAAGTGATTGATGCTAAGAACCAACAATGTCTGTAGGTACAGATTAGCTTATCCTTGGACTGTGCGTTTGGTGCAGATTGACTATAAGCATGGTGGCATACTCAACTAATTTCAGAAATGGTAACATTTTAACTGTGTAGCTATCAGAAAATTTGTATTGTAATTGTGAGCATGCTAGCATCTTTACGGTAGCATTGAGTTTGAGGGACGGCTTCTAGCAGTCTCGTTTTAAAATGCTGAAAATCTCGGAAGTTATCTTCTGTTGGTGTGTCAACGATTTTATTCTCTGAGGACAACCAATAATTTGGAGTTTCTGATGTAACCAACCACCCAGATATCGGATATTGAAGCCAAGACTTCCTCTTCTGTGTACCCGTAATTGTTTACAGTCCAATAAGCAGAAGTGGAAGAAGTACTCAGATCTTGTACTTGAGTAAAGTAGAAGTACCAGAGTGTAGGAATTCTCTGTTACAGTAAAATCCTGCATTTAAAATGGGTTAAATGGGTAAAACTTTTTATTTTTCCAGACTGAAATAACACTCTGAACAAAATAAAACAAAAAACAAAATCACCTTAAGGTTGGGCTTCAGTCATCACATACGTTGGCTAGATACATGTATGTTTATGTTACATATGCAACACAGATGTCAGATTGACATTCTTAATTCAGGTAAAGAATGACAGGTGTCCATCTTCGTATAAATAAAGGTACTTTTAACTGAAGGATAGCAGTCATGTTTTCCATTGTATAGACCTGTCTGACTTTGTGTATCCACTGAGTTATTGTAGGGGGGCTTGGTTTCATCCAGTTAATAGTGATCATCTTTCTCGCAATCATCAGCAAAATATGCAACATATAGCACTGGTCCCTAGTAAACAAATCTTCTGGTGTTTTGTCCAGGGGAATATCAGTCCCAAAGATTTTTTCCAGCTCTTCCTTGATATCTTTCCAGAATGTCTGTACTATGGGGCAGTCCCAGAATATGGGGGTATGGTCCCCAACCATACCGCAGTTTCTCCAACATTTGTTTGTAGCATTATTCTTAAACATGGATACTTTCAAAGGAGTCCTAAAGAATCTTGTCTTCACCTTCCAGTCAAATTCTTTCCACATCTGACTACCAACCCCCCTTGTGGCATGCAGTACAAATATCTTCCCATGTGTCATCATCTATAATTGTGTTGAGCTCCATTTCCCATTGTCTTTTAAAATGTGAAGTGTTATCTGATGTGTCTAGCATCAACCTTTTATATATTTGAGACACTTGGTGCTTTGTTGACACAAGTTGTTGAAAATGATGTATGAAATGGATCTCAATATTAACAGGATCTCTTTTAACACTATCCCAGTCTGGGTGCTTGGTAATGTAGTGTCGTATCTGTAGATATCTATATACAGTGGGGCAAAAAAGTATTTAGTCAGCCACCAATTGTGCAAGTTCTCCTATTTAAAAAGATGAGAGAGGCCTGTAATTTTTATCATAGGTACACTTCAACTATGAGAGACAGAATGAGAAAAAGAAAATCACATTGTAGGATTTTTAAAGAATTTATTTTCAAATGATTGTGAAAAATAAGTATTTGGTCAATAACAAAAGTTCATCTCAATACTTTGTTATATACCCTTTGTTGGCAATGACAGAGGTCAAACGTTTTCTGTAAGTCTTCACAAGGTTTTCACACACTGTTGCTGGTATTTTGGCCCATTCCTCCATGCAGATCTCCTCTAAAGCAGTGATGTTTTGGGGCTGTCGCTGGGCAACACGGACTTTCAACTCCCTCCAAAGATTTTCTATGGGGTTGAGATCTGGAGACTGGCTAGGCCACTCCAGGACCTTGAAATGCTTCTTACGAAGCCACTCCTTCGTTGCCCTGGCGGTGTGTTTGGGATCATTGTCATGCTGAAAGACCCAGCCACGCTTCATCTTCAGTGCCCTTGCTGATGGAAGGAGGTTTTCACTCAAAATCTCACGATACATGGCCCCATTCATTCTTTCCTTTACACGGATCAGTCGTCCTGGTCCCTTTGCAGAAAAACAGCCCCAAAGCATGATGTTTCCACCCCCATGCTTCACAGTAGGTATGGTGTTCTTTGGATGCAACTCTGCATTCTTTCTCCTCCAAACACGACGAGTTGAGTTTTTACCAAAAAGTTCTATTTTGGTTTCATCTGACCATATGACATTCTCCCAATCCTCTTCTGTATCATCCAAATGCCCTCTAGCAAACTTCAGACGGGCCTGGACATGTACTGGCTTAAGCAGGGGGACACGTCTGGAACTGCAGGATTTAAGTCCCTGGCGGCGTAGTGTGTTACTGATGGTAGCCTCTGTTACTTTGGTCCCAGCTCTCTGCAGGTCATTCACTAGGTCCCCCCGTGTGGTTCTGGGATTTTTGCTCACCGTTCTTGTGATCATTTTGATCCCACGGGGTGAGATCTTGCGTGGAGCCCCAGATCGAGGGAGATTAGCAGTGGTCTTGTATGTCTTCCATTTTCTAATAATTGCTCCCACAGTTGATTTCTTCACACCAAGCTGCTTACCTATTGCAGATTCAGTTTTCCCAGCCTGGTGCAGGTCTACAATTTTGTCTCTGGTCTCCTTTGACAGCTCTTTGGTCTTGGCCATAGTGGAGTTTGGAGTATGACTGTTTGAGGTTGTGGACAGGTGTCTTTTATACTGATAACGAGTTCAAAAAGGTGCCATTAATACAGGTAACGAGTGGAGGACAGAGGAGCCTCTTAAAGAAGAAGTTACAGGTCTGTGAGAGCCAGAAATCTAGCTTGTTTGTAGGTGACCAAATACTTATTTTACCGAGGAATTTACCAATTAATTCATTAAAAATCCTACCATGTGATTTCCTGGATTTTTTTTTCTCATTCTGTCTCTCATAGTTGAGGTATACCTATGATGAAAATTACAGGCCTCTCTCATCTTTTTAAATGGGAGAACTTGCACAATTGGTGGCTGACTAAATACTTTTTTGCCCCACTGTAAGTCACTTGAGGGCAAGTCAAATTTGTCTTGGAGTTGTGAAAAAGATTTTAAAGTATTTCCATCAAATAATTGATTGATAATTTTTAGCCCATTCTCAGCCCATCTTCTGTAGGCCTTATCAACCACGGATGGGAGAAATTCTATGTTTCCTAGTATGGGCATTGCCCTTGACAAGGCAATATTGCCCTTCAGGGTGCAGCTAGTTTGAATGGCTTGGTATACTGCAGGGTAGCTGCTGAACTTACTCCAGGTGAACTAAAGTCTGATTTAAGGGCTGATTACATTTACCATCACTAATCCAGATCTGTAAAGTAACTAAAGGTATTAAATAACTGTAGTGGAGTAAAAGTACACCATTTACCCATGAATTGTAGTGGGGTAGAAGTACAAAGTAGCAAAAAATGGAAATACTCAAGTAGAATACAAATATTTGCTAGAGTGGGTTAGAGTTAAAAGACGGACAATTCTCTATAAATGGAAATATGCATATATTTAAAAAGAAAATCATGAATCATAGATTGTGACAAAGCTATTGTGTTCCATGATTGCTTTTTTTTTTCCAATGTGCACTGCATATTTTGTTATGCAAGGACTTTTAATCTGCACGCAACTAAAGCCATCTCAAACATGTTGGGTCAATATTACTCCGACTCCAAACGGAAACCAGAACATTTCCAAAAACAAGGTCTTCGTTAGCAATAGCTTCTGTAGTCGCTATGTTTTTAAAGTTGTCACATTTCTAAATATCACTTCCTGGCCATTGCAATATAGGTATGGTCAAAGAAAAAACATTGTTACAGGTCATTAAAATGATATTGACATACAGTAGAACGCCATGCTACTGTTTGCAGAACTGAAAACTTTTCCATAAACCTGCATGTCTGGTTGTAATGATGAAACAGTTGAAGCAGCACAAGCTTTAGATTTAATACAGATTTTTTGTCATGTCTTTCTCCTCAACAGAGACTTTTACAATAAATAATGCAGGAGAAGTGTCACATTCTATCTCAAGAGCCCTGCAACCTTTGTTTTACACAGGCGTTTACATGTCTTACAGGTTTTTATGGATGTTGTTTTTTTAAGGTACTTTTGTTAACTTCAAAGAAATCTGAAGTGTAGCAGAAACAGAACTTTCAGATATTCATTTTTAATGTTTCAGCTAAAAAATAATGACTTAAACATGCTTAATTTGTTTTTACATTTTAAAAAAAATAAAAGTGACGAACAATGTGATGGAAAGCATGAATGTTCGATATGTGACAAAATCCATCGGCCCGGGTTTTCATTCTTTTAACAATAAATCTCTATGCATCACACTCTGATCGTCTGCAGCACATTTTGTGAACCGGATGAAACTGAAAGTGCTACGAAATGGCTGAAGATTAAAATGTTGTTGAAGAGGACTGAGGTCAGATTCTAGCCCAGGCGTGGACCTTTTACTTTTACACAACATGTACCAGTTTGCTTGCATGACACCTTCCTAAAGTGCAACAAGCTTGTGTTAAAGGCTTACTCAAAGTCCATTGGAAGGATCAGACAATACTCTGCTAACTTTACAGGCACGACATTACATGCAGAAACACGTGTTTTCCTGCACTGGGTGTACACATTTTTGGGCTATTTTGCTTTCATTATTTCTTTTTAGACTAGAAAAGATCGGCGTTAAAGTGTTTATTTTACTAACTTGGGTGTGTTTGCATCTGTAGATTTCTCATTCATTCACTTGCACATCTAAACATTACATTCAAAGAAACATTGTTTTAATCGACTGTGAATATTTAGCTGTGATCTTTGTTATATATATATATATATATATATATAAATGTTGACCCTATTCACCTGTAGTGTGTTGCATGATTTATGGTATTTTTCAATTATTATCTTTAAAGGACGTCTCAAAATGAGTTTAATATACATACTATGAAGCATTAATCTCCACTTCAGTCCGACCTCAATACTCCAAACTTTCAAGTTTCATTCCTTTCCTCTATATTCTAACCTTTTTTTACAAAGGGATTTCTTCATTTATATCAAGAAAAAAACCAAAACATGCCATTACTAAGAGCAGAATTTCCGGAATAATGGAGTAATACAGAAACTTATCCAAAACCGCCTTCTCAAAATCTTTTGACTGTTATACGACACCAAAATTAATAAGAAAAGGTTATCTCAACTCCAGAAAGGTATGCAAACTAGCACATGTTCAATACGTAAAATTATTAGATAATCAATTGTAGAAGTTTCCTGGCGAGCCATTAGTTGTAGAATACTCCGGAAACCACTCCAAATTATCTCTACATGTACGGCAGCCATTCCAGGGTCTCTTGAATTCCAACACAGAGAAATGTTGTCAGTAGTTTATTTAATACAATCCATTTTTTTTTTATTTAACTCAAAGACATTCCTATAAATAGTAAAACCGGAGAAAATGATATTGCTGCAGTGGTCTCTTTATTTCTTCCGGAGCTGTATGTCACCCGTAGTGTCTCAACTTCCCACAATTGCCAGGAAGATCCATACCTGCCACATATTGCTGTTACTACATTACCTCAGAGTTAAACTGCACTATTTAAACCAGACTGTGTTTGCATGGATCCGACCTCACTCTCTTTATTACTTAAAAGACCTCATAATTACATTTTACCGGCCAGTTTTGCAACCTGCTGATCTGAGAGACATTATCCCTGAAGACCAAAGAACTGGAAACCAGAGAACAGAGAGCACCTTCTGGCACGACAAGAGACAATTTGAGCTAAAGTCTTGCAGCTTTATTCAGACTGTGGCACTGTCACAGTCACCGCAGCCGGTGCCAGAGAGGAGGAGGAGGAGGTGCAGCTCAGCATTACAATGTTCCAGCTGCAGTCAACACAGCGTAGCTACGCGGATAAACTTGTTTTCCAAATTGCATTTTGTCCGACCACAGCCCGTTAGCTTGTATTTAAATTCAGTCATGAGGGCCGAAAAAGGCCATTTCCAGCATCATCAAATTAATATACTCCTATTTTCACATCATTTAAACATCCCTCTGGTAGTTTTCACTCTGGTCTGATGAAACTATGTTCTATCTTTTCTCCTCTCTGTTACTAAAGCCTTGGCTGCCATACAGAGGCTGACGGAGATAAATGGAGAGAGGGAAGAAGGAGGCGAGCAAGGAAAAGAAAACAAGACAGGTTGACACTGGAGGACAGAAGGAGCCTCCATTGTTTCTTTTTCCAGACACACACAAACACACACTTTCTATTTTCTGTTGCACTGATGGGACCGAAAAAGTCCCCCAGAGGACAAACAGGTTAACCTATCGTTTCAAAGCCTCCACACACACACCTACACCACATACACAGAGTACAGTTCTGAATGGCATCATGGAGAATCACAATGTGTAAGAATTTTATAGGAATATTAGTCACCAGGAACTGAATATAAATCATTTATACTTGAATAGCTGAACTTGAAAAACTGCACTGGAAACCTGGTTCTGAAACTCAGATGTCCTCTTGTAGCATTGCAAAAAACACATAAAAGCTATACATGATTATGAGAAACAGCATTGATAAAGCTGAATGTATGACTTGACACACAGATTTCTGAATGAGCAAAAATAGCAACATTGGCGTTTAACTGGCTGTGACTATATCGTGCCTGTTGGCTGTAATTGCTCCGCTGTTGATTTGAAGCTATTTAAAGTGGCTGTGACATGTGTATAATCCCTGTTGATTTAAATGTAGCTGTTGCTGTCTTTGATCTTTGGCATATTTCACTGAGACAACCCAGAAATATGACAGGAAGTACAACCTTGTGTAAGGTCTTGATGCAAATTGAGTCGTGTTCAGTACTAAAGGGAATCAGAGCAACCAGATCCAATCAATCCTGATAGGACCAAAGCACCAAAAAAGAATGTAATCTTTGCACAGGCACCAATTCGGCCATTATAAAATGATTTTTAAAAAATGACAGTAGCAATTTAATTCAAGGTGTCGACATATATATAAATATATATATATATATATATATATATATATATTTATATATATATATAAATATATATATACATATATATGTATACATATATAAATATATATACATATATATATATATATATATTTACACACATATATATATATACATATATATATGTGTGTAAAATTATGTTTAAGAGGCTCTGTTATGCTTTTGGGGGTTTCCCTTTCCTGTAGTGTGTTATTAGGTTTTGGTGCATGTCAATGGTCTGTAAAGGCTAAAATCCCAAAGCTTCTATTGGATCGCGCTCCAACACAGTGTACACGATAGACTAAGGGGCGGGACATCTCTAAGCTGATTACAACAGAGCCGGCTAGCTAACCAGTCAGAGCAGACTGGGCTCTGGTTTCAGACAGAGGGTGAAAAGAGGTGCTGCAGCACAGGTAGTATGAGAGCAATAAAGAGCTTTCTGAACACTAAAGTTGCCATAGAATGGAAAACTGTGGCATAGGTGAATAAGGAGAGTTTGGTACATTGAACTAACATACAGTGAACCTCAAACACCATTGTTTCGTCCTTCACGTGTAAATCATGAATATGCATATCACAGCGGTAAAACGGGCGAATCACAACAATCCCTGTGTGTGACGTAACACACGGTCGTCCAGCCCCAACTTTTGCATACACCAGCTGCTGCAAACACTAACGCTAACACTTACTACTCCGTAACGTTGCTCTCCTATCTCCGACCAACTGGCTGTTGTTCAAATTCATCGGTTTCCTCCTCCGATAAACGCTCAAACATGTAAGGTTGGATGCCAATAGCCTCCATGGTTCATTTTTCATAGTTTTATGAACTTCATTTACTTCTGTGGGCTCTGAGGCAGCCATGGATTGCTCCTTGTAAACCAGCCAATCAGAGCAGAGCTCGTCATAATTATTGAAATGAGCCCCAAATAAGGCAATTCAGCTTGTTTCATTCTAGCACCAAAACATAGGGTTGTAAATGGGTCTGTGAAACCGCATCTGGACATTTTTTGGATCAACCAAAGTTATATACCTTCTTTGTAGACATCAGAGAACAACTTAAAATATCAGATAGATGCTTTTTATGGCACATAGACCCAGTCCCAGTAGAGACACTGAATACAAATATGAACCTAAAAATGAGAATAATGTGTCCCCTTTACATATATATTGATATGGACATGTCAATTTGAAAGTGCGATCCAAACTATACATTATGGTCCAAGTTATAAGTACAGTGCAGGAAGTCATGTGTTTTTACATGAATCATTAATTCAGCCAATTATACTTAGCAAGAGGGGAAGTGTCCGTGATCAAGGAGTGCATAGAACACTGGTAGTAAATATCAATGAAGGGCCTTGGTAAGGAGTAAACAGCCTTGCATCAGACTTGTAATGAAAGCTGTATTTGAAATGTGCATGTGTTGGTCTTGAGGCCTTCAGCGAAAATGTATAGATACCAATTGTGGAAAGATTCACATTTTTGGGGATTTTTAAGAAAAACAAATAGTGTGGAAGTTTCTATTAGCTCAATCTATGGAAAAATGTAGACCTCTGTTCAATAGTGATGGCATACTGTACGTCAACAGGTAGAAGTGCGGCTAAACGCTGTGTATTTGACACACACAGTGAGTCCCTGTAGTGACGCTTTGAAGGTGGAGGGACCAGAACTGCTTAAAAAACAGTGGGGGGGGGGGGGGGCTTAAAGAGACAGCCGCTAAAATAGAGCATTTTCGAGGGGGAATACAACTATTTTAAGAGACTGTATGAGAAAAATATCGAATCTATTAAACATTTAAGCATATGAACATGTTCTTGTCAAAACCAAGAGTTAAAAGAATGACTCTCAAATTAGTAGGCCTATAACATGTATCCTTTAAGATTTCATTACAAATGGCAAAATAGACCATGATCTACAGTATACTATCCTGAAATATATCAAGCAGCACAAAAACAGGGGTGGTATACCATGTGGCATGAAGAGAAAACATTCTGCTGGTTTTCATTCAGAGCCCGCATCTCAGCAGGTGAAATATTGATTGAACCTCTGTTCTAAAAAGGCGCTTCTTTAAAAATGACGGACATACTGTATCAACAAGTTAAAGCATCTTACAGATGTTCTGGCTTTCTAAATGTAGTGCTGGGACATGGACTATCAACAATGGTTTTGACAGTTTCAGCCCATTTCACAACAACAACATTTTACAAACACATGGCAGAACTGTTTGATACGTTTCCTACCTCCCAAGCAGCCGTTGTGTTTTGGTCATCTTGCAGTCAAAACTTGCTTGCAATCGATAGTCCATCAAAGGGAAAGTTTGGTCTTTCATTAAATTAAATTCAGCTATGTTTGTATGGCAAGGCAGCTACTAGAAAGACTGATCTGACATTTCTTCCTGCTGGTGCATTCAGGGACAATCTGACATCTGAGCTTTGACCTCTTCACATGATAACGCAATTGGGGCACTATCGACAACTGATGGGAATGTGTGAATATAAAGTGTTCTTCCAAATATGTTTTGATTGTAGTTTTAAATAAATGGTTGTTAGGCTCTCTGCACTCAGTACAGTTACTATCATGATCACATCGTTCTGTAATGTGGGTTTTAAATAATGAATCATGTAAACCCCAAATTAAATATTTTGAAACAAGTTAAGTATAATCCAAAGCCTAAGTGCAACGAACCAAGGGGAGAAAGAAGTACTTTAGCTTCAAATATGCCCAATCCTTTGCTCTTGAGACTAACACAAAGAAAGCAGAGGAAATTGTTTTTGGTTCACCACCTGACAAGTCCCAATTCTCATTGTCAGGTGCTTTCATATGAATACTTAAAATACAATTTTCTTTTGTGGAAAAACCACATTGAATATATCTGGAAAGAGCAAAACAAATAATGACTTTCTTTCCGCTGCCTTTTTACATTTGTAATGCCACATTTGTGAGTGTATTGCTGTTTGTCCATACTTTATTCTTTATTTTATTAAGCGTTTGTCCATTGCTTTAAGGTCAAAACAGCTTCAACAATTGGAAATCTGTATTTGTATGGTATCGTGCTGGTGCATAAAATACACATGGTACAATTTGAAAATTTGAGAACCGAACTTTGCAATCTTAAGTTATCAGATTTCACAGCATCTGAAAAAATCACTGACTCACATCTGTATAACCGTAACACATAGGCCAAACCGTTCGTCAGTTGATCACAATAGCTGATAATGTAGGGTTCTGCAACCTGTTCAGGCCAAAGATCTATTTGCATATTAAACTGTGCCTACAGTGACGTATAGGGTGGCCATAAGTGCTAAATATAAACTTCTTTTTTTTTGTGGTATCTACAATACTAAGCTGAGAGATAATACTATGTAGCCACTAGTTTGCCAACAATGATAGGAGCCAAAGGATGATTCAGCACAGGATAGCTAGCTCTCGTGACCGCATGTGGATTAATGGGTAACAGCAGCGTTAACAATTTAAACTAGTCAAATGTTGGAAATTATGCAAGGAGTTGATTAATGTGCTTCTCTCAAGAGACATTAACAGTATTCATTCTTTGATGGCTGGTAGAATTTGCAATCCCAAAAAGTTAATTTCCCATGGTGGGGGTTAGGGTTAGGGTTAGGGTTAGTAAATGTTCAGTAAATGTAAGGGTTTACAGTGTTTTCTCTTTGCCCACAACCTAATGGATTCATGTTAGCCTTATGTACATTTGCAGACCAAAAGATTAAAACTTTATCAGTTAATGATATGGCAACCTCCCTGCAGTATCTTTAAAAAGGGGTCACGGACCACTTTTTAAAGACTCAATTGTATTCTTCTATAAAAAAAGGTTGACAGTGATGAAACGTACAGTGCAGTTCTTTTGTGGTGACAAAAGAAAGCTTTGCAGTGTGCTGAAGGACATTACCTGTAACACAGACACACACACACGCACACAGACACACACACCATGAGCTAAACACCAGCAAATCCACTCCTTTAAAATTTTTGCAGGTAACACAGTTGAATCAGCAGATAAACGTGTCGAATCAGTTCTGCAGGACGCTGATCTTTGCCATATTACGGCTGCTGTTTTAGCAGGCCGGGGCTGCACTGTTGCTGCTGTGTACACTACTGCTCTATTTGATCAGAATCCATAGGGATTGGCCTGTCAGACCATGTTAAGTCAACTAAGGATAGGCTACGCACACTGGTAGATGTGCTGAAGGCTGAACTGGAGAGTCACAGTGAAGAGGAGGAGGGGTGAGTGGGAAGAAGAAAAGAACAGGAAAGGGACAAGAAACAGAGCTTTGCAGGGAAAAACTGGCTCAAAAGCCTTTTGTTTAATGTTATATTTCTGCTACTATATGATTTTATGTTTTTCGTTTCACATTTAGGTTCTTTAGCAGTGTTTGGGATTGCTTTGGGGATATTAAATCCTCCATCGCAACTTGAATCAATGACTCTGAAATAGTTTCAGCAAAAGACAGTCAGAGAATATTAACCTGGGTGGAATCAATTAAAGGGTTGCTCTATTGGCTTGCATTGATGTAGTTACTGGCAACTGAGCAAATGTCTGGCTTTTTTCAACAAGTCCACTTGCTGTTAGCAAAACTAATTTGGTGTCAATGGTAAATAGACTTTGTTTTTATTGTGCTTTTCCAGTCGGTGCAACTTCTCACAGTGCTCTTACAAATACAAGACAGCATTCACCCATTCTCACTTGCTCACACACCATCAATGCCATCAGTCACAACTTTGGGTTAGGTTTCTTGCCAAAGAACACATCCACATGTACAGTAGACTGCAGGGGCTGGGCTCGAACCCCCAACCTTCCAATTGGTAGACATCCACAAAACCTCCCTGACATAGATGGGGCAAAATGTGGAACCTTTACCTAAAAAATCTAAACGAAAGTACTGGAGTAAGTTGAGGTAAAGATAATAGGTTGGAATAAAAGAAAACTACGTTTATTGGGCAACTTAAAATACTACCGTTTTACTTTGACAAATATTGTCTTCCGATTGAATTTCCTTTGTTTGATTACATTTATTTTAGTAAAACATTATTTATTAATGTCAAGGGGATACGCTACCATGTTGACATTATTTGTCTAGAAAGGATAATCCTTTGTACAAATATGCAATACCTTTTTAGAAGCAATAATCACAGGTTGTTGGACAGTTTAACATTTTGAAATAAAAATAAAACCTGGTTTTGGGTTCGGGGAACACAACTACTAGGTTAGATTTGGGTAAAGATCATTGTAAGATAATCACCTACATTGGGAAGCTTAAAAGAAGTCGATAGCTAAGTTTAACACAGGACACAAAAAGTATTCTCCTGGGTGAAATTCCTGTGTTTATTGACATTGATAATGGGAAAACGTTATCTGTTGGAGTCAGGGGTATTGTGATCCATAGTGACCACTAACATGGCTGAGAATGACCCGTGACCTTGTTTTGTCAGAGAACAATCGTGGTATGTTAAACTGCAAGACCTTTTTAACCTTTGTGTTGTCTTTCTCTCAGCTGTGCAACTTCTGTCCTATAAAGAATATAGTATAATCCATGACATAAATCTTGGTTAGACCTTTTTAGCCAAATTTCATATTATAAGTAATAACCCTAATTTACACATGTAATAAAAAAAAATGGGTTTAAAATATGGCCAACATTTTAGAAATGTATTGGCTATAGTTAATATCAGATATAACACAGGAATATGTCAAAGTTTAGTCTATTTTAATAAAATATGCATTCAACACTCCCATAATTGGATGCAAAAAGTGATAATACATGCTTACGCATAGAACATTGCATCAAACCATGTGATATATTTAAGATGCAATAACCTCTTTTTCCGACACCAAAACATTTAGAGACGGGTCAAATTTGACCCAAAGATAACAGCAGGGTTAAGAAAAACATAGGTTGTTGAACTGTCAGCCTTTTGATTAAATGACCTATACTACTCTATTATTTGGTAAAGACAATGGTTTACTCGTGAACATGTAATGTGATGTCCGATGAAGAAAGACAGATTGATACATATAAGTATAGTATTGCTTTGTGTGTGTGTGTGTGTGTGTGTGTGTGTGTGTGTGTGTGTGTGTGTGTGTGTGTGTGTGTGTGTGTGTGTGTGTGTGTGTGTGTGTGTGTGTGTGTGTGTGTGTGTGTGTGTGTGTGTGTGTGTGTGTGTGTGTGTGTGTGTGTGTGTGTGCGTGAGATCATGCTCGGTTGAGTCTGGATTAGCTGAGCTGTGATGTGTTCCTCACAGGCACAAGACTGGCCTTGCCCCCATCACTACTGATGTGTGTTTCTGTTTGATGGGGGCAAA
Source organism: Eleginops maclovinus (assembly GCF_036324505.1). NCBI lineage: Eukaryota > Metazoa > Chordata > Actinopteri > Perciformes > Eleginopidae > Eleginops > Eleginops maclovinus. The sequence continues at coordinate 21,994,432 of NC_086371.1, forward strand.
ATCTTCCCTTGTGCCCCCACTGTCACCATCCACACCGACCCGCAAAGACATACACGGTCAACAAGCATCCCATCAATTATTATAACAGATAAATTAGTGTGTTGTTATGCAAGAGCTCGTTTTAATCCCAGAAGACGTTTTCGCCTTTTACGGACAGGAGAAACATTACAAATTCATGAAGTGTTGTAGATGCATACACATATTCTGTTGCTGTATCAAGAAAATCCTATTATACCAGTTCTTTAGATCAATGTCTTGAAAATACTTCCTCTCAACACATAAAGCTTCTTGGAATACCCAATTTTTCCGCCCGGATTGTAGAATGATCTAATTCAAATACCGTGAAATAAGCTTTCTGCTTGCTCAGGGTTTGTACTTTATAAATCCTTTCACTCCAAAATATTTTCCCGCTTATACAGCACTGTGACAACAAATCTCCATTGTATTAGGTATGCACTGTGAAAGTATATTGCTTGTTTAGATTGAGGGTTTAAAGGCAGAACAGATTTAGTTTGTTAAACTCCAGAACGCCAGCAGGAGATTAACAACTTTGGTGTCGCTCCGTTGCCAAGGGTTTTTTTTTTTTTTTACTTTTCCTACACAGGACACTGAAGAAAACTGTCGTCTCACTCTGGGATCCAGTCTCATTAAAGCATATTGCCTCTTTTGTCAAGTGAAGACGCGCCAGAAGGAGCTCTGCGACCAGAATGTCTTACACAAGGACAGTTAATAGCTGCAATCCAGACGCTGTGACTGGCAGGATGAGTGATGCTGCGAGGGACACTGGTGTCTACTTTCAGGGATAAGAAACACTAAACTCTGTGGCTAAATGACACTCGCTGAAAGTTTGGTAATAATGCCTGAAGGGTACAAAGTGGGTTGTCCCTTGGAGGCAAGGTTGACAGCACATCCGTATTTTCATCACATCAAAAACTTTTTGAGTTGAAGTTAGTTAATCTACTGTAAATCAGCAATCCGTCGCACAAACCCCTCCTCGGAGGTGGTTGTGTGGACCGCATCAACCTTCAACTGGATGATCTTTGTCCAAAGCTTGATGTCAGCAGGCATCCACCCTGCTGACTATGAGCAAGACACTGAATCATTGAATCCATAGCAGCTGCAGGGTGCTTTCGTAGCTGCGTTTGACCTCTGCAGAGATGGGAACTGACCTACATGCACCATAACAATTATATAACAACATTGTAGTAAAAGTGGAGGTAGAAGCATTAATACTGAGGGTGAATGTTCTATAGATTGGTCGATTACTACTTTGCATTGTACCCGAATCGGATTTATTATAAAGGAAGTAGATTTTGGAGTTCAAAACAAGGATTTGATCATTTGTTCCTTATAGTTTGTCTATCGTTAAGAATTTGGTTGGGTCAGGGATGGTGGGATCTCGGCAGCAGGCGCATGTTCTCCACAATGGTATATCAAAAAAAGGCTCTCAGTTGGCATAGTGCAGTGGTCTTCATAAACCTTGGAGTTCATCATGCTTTAAGGTTCTGACTTTTTGCTTTCATCACCAGTCAAATAATGGTTATAACCCACAACCACCTGTAGGAAAATCAACTTAGCAAGTTCTGGCTCTGCTAAAATGATTCAACTAATCAATTCTAGGGGCCAGTCCTACTGACAAACATTTCCCTAGATCGACTTCAAATTCCGATAAAAACACCTTGTTTAGACTGTCTTCACCAATATTGACAGAGCAGCAGCCCAGGAAGGATATCATAGACTTTCTTATCCGAGTTTTCACACACTCAAAGGTATCTGACTACCTGCACCTCTAAAGATCCCTCATTGAAATATATTGTTTGCTAGATCAATACAAAATGTAATGTGTAAATTGTAGCTATGACTTTGTGGATCCTGGTTTCTCTGCTCGTTGCATAGCAATGTTGTGGTTTCAACGAGTTTCCATTTAGTAGGTCGATTTCTTTCAAAGTTATCGTCCATTAACAAGATTGTATTTAATAGTAAAAAGATGGTTGCATGGTTTCATCTTCCATTTTTCTTGCAAGGCTTTGCCATTGCTTGTCAGTCTCAATATAATAAATAACTACAGTTTGCTTTCAGTTTTTCAGAAGTTCAAAATGCAATTAACTACCATGCTGAATATATTTCTGCTTCTTGCCAAAATACCATTGAGCAATTTCTTTCATATGACACAAAAATAAAGACTCTTTCATCATTTCAGTATGCATGACATTAAATTATACCAGAAACTCACAGAAGTGTGAGAAGTCCTACATTGTGTGGCATCGCTTTGATCAGAATTGCTCTTTGAAATTGTGCAATACACATGTCATAATAGTATTGCACATGCCAGACGGCATGCATACAGCTGATCAGAGTATCACTATGTAAAACAGAAGACGTATAATCAGAGTCTTAGAGAACCAGAGTAACGCTGTTTCAAGGAGCAGCTGGTATTCCATTTTCGACCTTAGATACTAGGTTTACAATCCTTGGATATTAGCTTAAAGGACATTTAACATAGTCATATGAAGATCAGCAGTCAAATCCAAATTAGACCTGTCAATAATAAATGAATTGGGATGTGAATGAAGCTCAGCCCAAGTCCAACCAGGAAGACCATCTTTAGATCGTCATTCACATATTTCCATCCTACAAACACCATTACATTCATCCGTGATCCGTTCATCAAGTCTCTCCTGATTGAACTTCTATTGTTAAGAAACCAATTTAAATCCCAAAGCTCAAACCTTACCTCAACCTAGAGAGCAAAAGCTGTATGCTGCCTTAACCAAATTTGTATTCAAAATTAGTTTTCGTAACAGATCACATAAACCGTTGCATGATGATACGTTGATCCAGTAAGTTGCTTCTCAATCGACTATACAACACTTAAATTGCACTAACCATTTCAAAAGGTGCTATATGAATGAAGTTGTATCTATTGAAGTATTCTGGAGGTTTTGATAATATGATGTGAAATTTCAATCCTGTTTGGGCCATGAAAAAAAGAGAATTGGAACATCTACAATCTGGATGGATTCAATCTGCTGAGGAAGATTATTTAGTATGCCAAAACTCAGGAACAGTTTTTAAAAACTAGGCCAAGATGGGTGTTTTTTGTTAATGGGAATAATAAAAACTAAAAACTGAATATGTTTGCCTTGAAGGTAATGCTTCCTTTCTGCTTTTGAGGAAACGGTTTGTTAAGTCTGAAGTTTTCATTTGGCAGTTTTTCACAGATGTCAGTATAAGAACCCATAAACTAGGACGCTGTAAGAATAATTGCTGCAAACAGGCTGAAACTACAATATTTCACATCTACAGTAATGCAGCTTATAGCTCTTCAATAGCATCCTCCCTCTCCCTCTTTCTCCCCCGTTCATCCTGCTTTCCTCTCCACCACTGTTCCCCTCTCGTATATTTCCCGCGCCTCTCCGCACCTTGTCGTCCCCTTCGCAATTTATGAATCTCTCTCTTCCCTCTCTCTCTCTCCTGTCCTCATGTCTCTAAATCTATCACCCCTTCTTTATTCACTCTATCTCCTCTCCTCCGTGAACGATTTCATCTTCTCCTCATCCTTCTCTTTTCTCCCTCTCTGGCTTCCTACATCATTAAAATCTTCTTTATTCTTAGTTTTGTCTTTCAATTATTTCCTTCTCTTTACTCTTATCGCTTCAACTCCAGTTTAAGAAAGGTAAATGTTTTTGCATAAATATTAGCTATATGGCGTCACAGCTGAGCTGGTTTTTACTTGTGTGATGATCATTCAGGAAGGAAGATTAAAATATTTGAAGAAACAACCACAACTTTTTTTTTGGTTCACTACACTTCAATGGCTTAGCAGGGATTCAGCATATCACAGGAGCAGCAAGTGACAAAATGGATTAGTTTTACCACGGAGCAATCGAGAAAACAGAAGTAACTCCCTCTGCACTACGCTAATGTTTCTCTTCTTCCCTTTCTCCCTTTCTTCTTCCTTGTTTATGTCCCCTCTGTCTATACACTAGTCTATTTCTACCTGCCTGCTGTGGGTATCGTTTGCCTCTCGTTTCTCGTCACATCTTTATTCTTCTCTTTGATGTTCAGTCCTCCCTGGTGGAAGAACATTTAATAAAGTACCTGACTGTTCTTAAACAGTTACTATCCACCCAATTCAAATCTTGTTTCTGCTGACCTCCAGTGGTAGAATTTCTCACCTGGCTGCAGTCATTCACAGGTGTACTCCAGGACATGGTGACATCACAGACCGCACCCAGCAGTAATGGGATTTACTGTATTTAGCAAGATTCTAAATGCAGGGTCTTTTCTTGGAATTAGTATTTTAACATAAAAGAGTCAATGTTACATACATTTGCACATTAAAATGTTTAAAAAGTAGTAGACTTATGGTTCTTTTTTTATTGAGTCGTTTATTTACATTATCCCAAATATTACAACAATAATCAAAGTCAAGGGAAATATGTTGTTTTAATCAAGGTAACGTTTGTTTTATCTACGCCTGTACGTTCTGCTTTATATTATAAAAAGATACATCAAAAATGTTGGCATGATAAAAAGCTACATCCATTTCCCTCTGTAAAAACCTTCACTCTAAATTGATAAATAAATGAAACAAGAATCTTGAAACTAGTTTTATCCAACTTTCAGATATCTGTGACTTTGTCCAATTGTGTCTTTAGATTTGTACTTAACTCTCTAAAAAGGTTAGCAAAAGAAAATGCCTCATTTCCATGTGTAAACGTACAACTTCAAAAAACGCTTGAATCCAAAAAACTTGTATTCTTAATCACAATTCACAAAGTAAACAAAAGCCTTTAACTCTATATGTCAGTGATTTTTGGGGATTTGTGTTGTGAAATAAATGTGGCAAATTAGCACACATTTATTGAGATTGCACATCTCAGAAAACTTGTAATACGAAAAATAATTGTCTTAATGGTAATAATGAATTGGGGAAGTGTACTGAAGCTCTAACGTAAGTAAATGATTTGAACACTTTAAACACTAGCCTCCTCTCTTTCTTTAATCCTCTCTTATCCCTCCATTCCTGCTGTAAACTCCCCCTCCCCTCCCCATCCTGTAATAGATGGCCGATGGTAGTTGGTGTGACGGAGTCATTCTGCTGCCAGTCCATCTACCTACTGGTTAGATCTATAGGACAGCAGCTTAACACTATAAATCAACACACACACACCTGCAGCCCCAATGGGTGCCTGCTCCCCCTCCATTCTGACGATTGATGTGCACCTTGTCGCTAAACAGCCCAGATAATTAAACCCCTAGCTTCCCTCCCCTGTGTGCGTAGGTGTGTGTGAAAGCCCTGCTGTTGCAGTATAGCACAGGCATACACGCTTAGAAAGCACACATCCACTCTGTCTTCCTCTCACACACACACCATTACACTACAAACGTACACTTTCTTTCTGTCGTTGCACAAACACACAATCTCTCTTTCTCTATACGCACACTCAGAGAGATAAAAAAAGAGAGGGAAGGATGGAGGGAGAGAAAGCACCTGCTGGGCTGTAAAGCACCCAGACAAACGGCGTCTGTGTGTGAGAAGACTTGAACAAATGGGAAAATTATACAGTGAAACCAAAACGGCACCCTTTCACCCAAAGGTGCTTCATGCCGACCGGCCCAATGGGATTCTTGGAGCATAATTTCACAGCTTTTTTCTTTTTATAGTGTGCATTCAAACTTGAGTCATGTAAACTGTGTTTAATGATCGGGTTTTGGTTATGTATGGAGCATGATTGAGCAGATTGGTTGATGTGAAAGCATGGATAGATTACTGCACAGGCCGAACACACACAGGTGCTGTATGAAAGGACAGTGAGCATTTCTTAGTGCAGTGGTTCTGAAAAGAGTCAACTTCCAAACAAGTTCATAGTAATATAACAGATAGGATATTAACTATGCATGAAAATGGACATTGTTACAATATAATGCAGTTAGGGTTAAATGTTGAGGCAACTTTGGTCACATTTCACATTCATATACTTAGAGTGTCATAATAAATTGGAGGTTTTAACTATTTATGTATTACTTTAAAGGCATTTCAACCATTTCCCTATACCTACTTTTTAACTTTTTTAAAAATGTAGCCCATTACATTTTGCTAACAAGTGCACTTATCTAGCTAAATGTTATTTATTTACTAAGTGTCCATTACGTTAAGCTAATTTAAACCATTTGTTCTTTGTTTGTTGGTAGTTATTGCTGTAATGTGAAGCTGAATGAGTAAACTGTTGAAATAGATACAGTTTACTCATTCAGCTACTTTTAGCAATTTCAGATGTTAAGACATTATGTTTAGCTAACAATTTCTGCTATCTGGCTAGCTCTTCCCTTCTAGCTATCAATTTAACATTTAAAGGGTCAATGTTGAGGTCACTTTAATCACATTTTCATTCCTATAAGCTCCACTTTCACATTGGGTTGGAGGTTTTTAACCATTCTTCCATTACTTTGAATTATTTCAGAAATGTAGCTTTGACGTTTAGCTAATGAATGCAGCAATCCAGCTTGCTTTAACTTTTTAGAAATGTAATTATTAAACAATGTATTACTTTAAGCTAATGTGTTTGTTGTTTGCAATTCTAGCTGTATTAGCTAACCAGTTTAACAGTTTACTCATTAAACTACTTTTTAGATATTAAGCCTTTGTGTTCAGCAAACAATTTCTGCCATCTGCCTATCTCTTACCTTTTAGCTATCAAGTAAACATTTAAACATTATTGAGCAAATTGAACCATTTAGCTATTTCAATGTACAACTTGTTGTTTTTTCAAGCCTCTTACTTTTTCTGAGCTTACTATCTCAACCATCCCTCCATTACTTTTAGCTTTTTTAACTATCTAGCCAAGACTCGAGGTAGGTTACTATTCAATGACTGTACTCCCTTTCGTTTAGTGTTATAGCACTTTAACATGGTGTTGGGATGTTTTAGATAACTTTAGAAAAATCCAGATGCTACAGTACTCCTTTTTGCCTTTTTGACAATCAGTGTTACCTTAAGGTTAATGAAAAAGGCGCAAAACGACTTCAAAGAGACAAGTAAACGTTATTAGTTTGTGTCCCTCAGTTTGAGTGTCTTGCTCCAAATGGAAGCGGCTCATTATAAATCCCCAAATAGCAACATATTAAAAGTCAAGAAAACATATTTCCCTAATTTTCAAGTTAACTTCGTCTGTATTTATCCTGCACTACAAATCTCCAGCTTTTTGCTCCAGCTGCTCTCCACTTGAGGGAATGCCTCTCACCCAAGAAGCCCGGCTTTTAGCGCACTCATGTTACTTCATACGAACACATGCAGTTTGATGAATGAATAATGAGCAGCCTATGGCCTCACGGTGACTTCAAGGACCAAAACAGACGAATCAAAGTGTTAAAGACTTGATTTCCAGCAGAATCCAGCTCTCGGCTTCACACTTATGCATGGACACACACATGCCATTAGACGACACACGAGCCTTTTATCACTCGTGCGTAAAAACGGTCTGTTACATCGGTCTCTCACCTCTCACATACACCCACCGACCAGGAGAACAACTCTCTCTGTATTCCTCTCTCACGTACACAAGCAGACATGAAGTAAACTCATCACATGTGCGTAAAAGCGGACCGTGAAATCCTCTTACCTGGCGTTTTTGGAGTAACTAATCCTGAATCCAAGCAGCAGAATCTTGACCAGACGTTGCTGAAATAATCCCACCTCTGGCTCTCTCCTCGAGTGTCTTTTATATAAAATGATAGAGGTCGTTTGTCATTCTCTCTGCCAAAAAAAAAAAGATTTACAGCCTGCAAGAGGAAAGTCTCGCTTCTTGCAGAAAGAATAGAATCCCTCTCTGCTCCAAGTCCGTTCCAATTAACCGCAGCTACGCATCTTTTCTCCTCTCTTGTATCTGTCTCGGGTCGGAGTGTACGACAGTAGGTAGACCTCTGCGTTCAGCTTGTCTCTGTCCGGGCACTGGTGTGGAAGAGCCGCTCTACTTTGCGCAGCCAAAAATAACTTCCAATCTCCAAACCGGAATCCCGCGAAGCACTTGCGCTATAATAATCCTTATTAAATGATTATAATGATTTCAAATGGAGACAGTTGGGTTTATGCTCATTATTGTAGTACTTTATGGTACTTTTGCCCTTGTATTCTTACAGGGGCTTTACGGCAGAGTGTGAGTACGTAATGTTGTAATTTTACGATGCAATTCATGTAGGGATATCATATTTGTTTTGACTTTATTATACGTTTTATTAAAGGGTTATTCTTGGTTTGGGGATCAAGATTGGCAAAAAGATCGACCTTAATGATGAGAAAATCGATTAATAGACTCCCACTTTACAGGTTGGTGTCGTTTCAATGTTGATTAGTCGATTAATCAAACCAGAGGTGATGTTAGAGAAGCTGCAGTGCAGGGTTAACCCTATTTTCGTTTCAATTCCAAGTCCAAGTTTTTGGGCTGCAAATGTCAATTAAACAATTTATTAGAGCCGGCAGTCCATATCCAGAGATAAATCGAAAATATTAAAGGAAAAGCTTCAGGTCTATTCTGTTCTTTCAGTCCTAATCCATCCGATAACACATTTTTTGAAATAAGATACCACGCGTGTTCTCCATTTCTCTCCTTTACTTTTCTCCTTCTCTTTCCAGAAATACGTGCCTTCCAGGTCAGAGTGCTTTACCCTCCTGGATCCGATCCCAAACTGCTCTTCTCTGCCAAAATCTCTTACAGAAAGTCCAGTTGGAATGACTTTTGGAAATCCTTCAGCGCAGGAGCAGCGGCGGAAGGAAAAGCGCGAATCCTTCAGCGGCTTCTTATGGTGCTCCTCCACAGCGAGAGGGAGAGGAGGGGGAGGAGGAGGAGAGAAACTGGTTGCATTCGCTTTCAGCTACGGAATAGACACAACATAAGTAGATATGTGGAGGAAATAGTCCGCTTCTGTGATTAAAACCAGAAAAGAGAAACCCTACTTTTGGCTCATCAGCCAAAATAACCGAAAAGAAAAGGGGAAGAAAACATCTTTAGTCTAGAAATAACCTCTCTTTACTGGTTTCCCTCAGATACTTCACCACCTACCCGTGGAAGGACAGATAAGAGACATGCAATCTGCCACATTTTGCAGAGGCTTTTATCCAAAGTGCCTTAAGAGAGTCCACCAGAGAGCGCGGAGCATCGAGAGAGAGAGAGAGAGAGAGAGAGAGAGAGAGAGAGAGAGAGAGAGAGAGAGAGAGAGAGAGAGAGAGAGAGAGAGGGCTGTGTGCAAAAATAAATTAAATAAATATCCTTCCTGTGCAAGTGTTGATATTTATATTTCCTAGATGCCAGATAGTTTCCTGTCCTAGATAAAGAAGCAATGATTGTGTTCTTGGAGATAAGTAACCCAATGGAAGTGAATGGGGCACGTAAAGGGCGCTGTTCCTTCAGCACCACGAGGCACACACACACACACACACACACACACACACACACACACACACACACACACACACACACACACACACACACACACACACACACACACACACACACATACACACACACACAAACAGACAGAGGGATGTTCAGATTCTTGTATTGAAGTTGCATTTGAAGTTGTATTTTGATATTTGTAAGAAAAGGGAGGAAGTTTCTATCTTTCACCTCATTGATTTTAAATGTCAGGTGAAAATGAAAAGTTGGAAAGGGGTTAAGAAAGAGAAAAAAGAGAGATTAAAGAGGAGAAATAAGGGATGAGAGAGAGAGAAAATTATGCAAGTGTGCTGTTGGGGTTTTATTTTGTTTAGGATATCGAAAAGTGCCGCTGTGTTGCCCCCTATTGGAAGTGGAGAGAAATTATCTGGAGGATGAAGAAATGGAAAGGGAGAACTGAAGGTGTGAGAAAGGACAGAGGAAAGGAAGAATTTGAATTAAAAAAAGATAGATAGATAGATAGATAGATAGATAGATAGATAGATAGATAGATAGATAGATAGATAGATAGATAGATAGATAGATAGATAGATAGATAGATAGATAGATAGATAGATAGATAGATAGATAGATAGATAGATAGATAGATAGATAGATAGATAGATAGATAGATAGATAGATAGATAGATAGATAGATAGATAGATAGATAGATAGATAGATAGATAGATAGATAGATAGATAGATAGATAGATAGATAGATAGATAGATAGATAGATAGATAGATAGATAGATCGATAGATTGAATATTCGACCGCAACCATTTTGAGGTTGTGCATTAGGGTGGCAACCACAGTGTTGTCAGGTGAACACAATGGAAGGGGAATGAGGTGAGTACCATAGTGGGTGATTGAACAGACATCACTTCACAGCGGTATGAAAATAGCTAACATGTTGTTAGTTTGCGTTTTTCCTTCACCCTATATTATACAATGAGGGACTCAAAAATCATAAAAATATGAACTCAGAGATTGTAGAAAAATATCACCAAACAAGCCATGCCGCTTGTTGTCTTGAAAAGGTAGGCTAATGCTAAGGTTTGATAGGTAAGCAATGTTTGTTACTAACTAGCAAGTTAAGGAAGGTGGAGTGGGGTTCGCCGTATAGTGGTTGACGTATTAATTGCAACATTGCCATTGGGGTACCTTTGTCTTAATGGTGACTAAAAAACAGGAATCCCTCCTGCTGTGGACTTCATATTTCCCCTTTTGCTCCCAATTTAATATAATTATAATGACTATAGCCTCTAGAAGTCTTTGTTACTTTAACATAAACATTTTAGTTTTAAGGCATTTCCTGGAACCATTTACCCAGTCCCTTTAAAGTGTTCCCGTAATCACTAATGGTGTTGTTGCCAACAATGCAATAGGATTTCAACAGGATCAAATATTCGCACGGAAGACCCAGTCAAGGATCTGCTTCACTAACTTTTAAATAGAGTGACACCACTCACAAACCGTACGAGGGAATAACGGTGAGATTGCATGCTGTCTAACAAAAAGGCAAGTCATTCAAAAAACATGAGCTACATATATAAAACTCTACATCCAGGCCTCATTAAAAATCTGCATTTGAGCAGGCTGACAAATGGTACAGCTGTAGCTCTAGGACGAAGTATAATGAGTATTCATTAGAGCATGGGTCCAGCATACCAGGAATGAAGTCACACTTAAAAAGAATGAGTTGCATGAAATGAATAATGCCCATTGGGGACTGTAATGTACATTTCCGGGGCTAAAATGTGCACAAGTTTGTTAGGTCTGAGGTTGCAGAGAGATTGTACAGTAAGCACTGTGAAATCATGAAAATGGTTTAAATATAAACAGACGCTGGGAAGGATAATTCAATCGCACAGCAAGAACATGTGTGTGTGGCAAGTGTTGTTAAAGCTTGTTATCCTGAATGATAGCTTGTGTGAAGAGGCACGGGTGATTTTGGGTATCATTGAGCGTCTCAAGATGGAAAGCTTTGGAACAGATGGTTTCCTTGATGTATAGAGTCACTGGCAATCCTTCCTGCCCTTTCACTGACCCTGGTGTCATGCCGTTCCTAGATGGAGGGCAGCAGACAGCCAATGAGCCACTCACCAGTGCGGAAAATATGCTGGACCTTATCCCTGGAAAAGGAGACATTCTATCTAAACTGGGATGGAAATTGTCAGGAAGGGTATTCTTAGTACAAGTCTAATATTACTTATAATATTGGAATTTGTGACAAGAAAAAACAATCAAAACAACTTTCTATGTAAAGGAAACATTCCGTTAAAGACATTTAAACATGTTTTTTTGTAGAATTAATTTAAACACCAATATATGTTTTAACTGTCCTCTTATACATGAGTACTTTGACATACAATTCGAATATATGTGGCAAAAAAGCAATGTTATTCTATTTCAAGCCATGTTGGTAACTTACATGTCATTGTACAATGTGATATTTTGACCTGATGTTGGCATTGAACATCTCCAAGATTTTAACTACCCTGTGAGGACCATGAATGTCTCGATCTCATTGTGTCTTGTGTTTGAGATATTTAAGCCCTGACCAAATTGTATTTCATCACTAAGTGTGATGGCCACAGCCACACAGGGTAAAACAATTACACTGCACCTGTTGGAAAGGCTGACTGTCAGTACGCGCCCTCTGTTGGCAGCACACGCAATTACATTAACACATCGAGCTGCGCAGCCAGATGTAGGAGAGTGTTGTGTGCGTCGCGTAAGTGACTGTTATCACATTCTCACTCACATTGGACTGAACATTGTTGAGCCTTTCACGCCACTTAAGAGTTAGTTAGTTAGTTAGTTAGTTAGTTAGTTAGTTAGTTAGTTAGTTATCTAGTTAGTTAGTTAGTTAGTTAGTTAGTTAGTTAGTTAGTTAGTTAGTTAGTTAGTTAGTTAGTTAGTTAGTTAGTTAGTTAGTTAGTTAGTTAGCTAAGCTACCGAGGCTAGTGTTAGCATTGTTTGGCTGTACCTTTCTCTTTATGTTGGACAGTGTTATCATTCTTACATGCTTGAATAACAAACTAATCAGCAGTTGATGCCACGGTGATATCTGTAGTGGTTTTATTGTATTTTCTCTATTTATTTCTCTGTTATAGAACATACATACACTACACCTGCTGCAAAGCTGTAACTCTGTGCTGTTGTGTTGTTAATACCAGTAAAGGAGAATAACCTGTACAGCGACTCTGGTGTGTTCTTACCGACACCCCAAGCAGAACGTCACTCCTAGTGAAACCTCACATATAGGCCTACATAGCAGTCCTACGGTAATCCCCATCCAACAGCACCCTCACCTTCAGTAGAGTCGCTTCAGTTCAGCTGCAGTAAAGCATGCCGATTATTAACACCATACATTTGATTTAAATGGTAAACTCTTTATTTGATTGTCACTGACATTACTTGGTTTATTTTTCAAACATTTTAGCACAGCTAACACAAGTAGCCTATTTGTTTGTATTAATTACTTTCTTTGTAGGCCTACTTATTAGAGGTTTTTGGTGACGTTATTAATATTCATCTGCTGTGGGGGAACTACAGTTCACTGTACAGGACTACTGAAAGCGCACCTACTTTATTCCGTGCGCTCTTATGGTGTTGTTTATGCTTTATGAACGAGGACAACAGTGATACATATATTCTTCATTAGGTTGGAATTATACGGGAATAAAAAAAGGAAAGTGAAACTTACGCCTGTGACAAATACTGTGAAATGTGGACTTTATTTTATAAGTTCAGTTAAAAAGTAACGTTCATATTTTGCCTTTTGATTAATATAGTGCTGAACGTTCAAAACAAAGCACTTTTTCAAGTTACAGCATAAGTTTTAAATTGCTTAATAAGCACCGTAACTTTCATGAAACACATTTCTTGGTCACAAAATCGGTTGTGATTTTTAGTTTATAATGTTTTCTTTGGATTTTGGGTAAATAAAAACCTTTGACCAACTCTTGTGTCTTGTTGCCTTACTGCTTGGTCCCCGACACTAAGGAAGGATAATTGTTTTAACCAAATTGCATGGCAATCTTTGGAAACATTTTCCAGCAATTTCACTCAAAACCTTGAATGTCAACTTCATGTTAATGCTATAAAAAAAGTTGGGAGATCCTTGAAGTCATTGTCATTTTGAATTGAGTCGATAGTACTAGTTCACATTTGAGAGAAACGGGTGAGATAAAAACAGGTTTCTAATTTTAAAATAAAGCAATCCCAGTAGCATGTTCCCATCCCATTGAAGGTGGTTGGTTTCTCTGGGATTTGGTTTTGAGGGAAAGATGAGCGTTCCTGTGGCTTCACACAGAAATCAGTCCTGTGTTTAGAGTGTACGGCAGTTGAGCTCACTGACAATCAAGTATCTGTCAATCATTGTTGACAGGCACTTAAGGGATTACTGTTTTGTAGTGATAATGGAGCCATAGCACTCTCCAACTGTGCTTTTTTCTACATTTGAACTGGAGTTTGGACATGTCTGCCCTCAGCATTAATGTGTTGGAAGCATAACAAATAACACAAGGCTCACTATCTGAACGCACAACAACAGAGACTAATTAACAAAGGCTTTTGCAGGTCGTTGTTAATAAAAATAGTGCAAGCTCAGGAGTTGAGCAGTCTTATCTGGTGGTCTTTGTCAGGTGTCCCTGAGTCTAGTGGTCTTTGTCCTTATGCTGATCCAGACAGGTGAGGACAATCAGGGTGGGGTCGACAATCACACAGGCAGGAAACACACAAAGGCAGGTAGTTTAAAGGTCTCCTATTATGCTATATTTGAACAATATATTGTAGGGCAATATCTATACTAAAGTTTTCTGTGAAGTGTTTTGCTCAAAATACCAAACAGATCACCCATTGAAGCATGCCTCATACCCCTCTATTTCAGCCCTGTTCCTGAAGTGCTGATTCTGTGATTGTAGCTTTAAATCTGAGCTGAGCTGAAGCTGGCCACGCTCCTTTGGAGCGTCATGCAGCTCTGTCTGAAGAGAGAAGTTTCTAACGGAGAAACTCAGCGAAACGCTGCCCTGATTAAACCCCATATTATGTTCCAAACCACATCAATCATTATTTCTGAAACACTTCTCAGTGTTTATCACTAGAACAGAGACATTATATGTATTATATAAACAACAACTCTAAGTCCCTCCTGCAGACATCCTGCTGAACACACAGACACACAGAGGTGCTGCAGAGGGGATTCAGCTCGGTGAAACGTGTCACGTGGGCAGGACGTTGCCAGGAGTTCAATGTAAAGCCAGCCCACATTTCGGTCACTACGACATAACCGAAGCAAATCTGTATCAACTCGTTTGTATCCCTGCTTTTAGAGATGTGGGTAAGGAGGAAAAGATAGAGGGTCCTTGCACACCGGTTACACATTTATGTATAAAAGACAGCAAGAAATGCATTTTACATAATAGGTGACCTTAAGTTATCACAACTATGAGGGAGAGGTTACTACAAAATAAAACAGGAAGTTATGAGACAAGGCACAGGACAAGATAATTTAACTTCACATAAATGGCTGGACACCACAGGAACAGCCATGAAGGGTGTTGGATAATGAGGAAACATTAAACAGTAGGGTAAAAGCTCCTCTGTTTTTGTTGTCTCTCCTGTGTTTCATTCCACCAGTGGCCCTGAATGAAGACTGCGTAGAAAGGATGTTTGCTTTTCATTTTTATTATCTGTCCTGATAGTGGGCCTGGCGTGCCATTTGCTTTTGCCGGAGGGGAGATGTATGCAGCGGCAAAATGATTGAAGCGTAACTCCCTGAGTGAGCAAAATGGCTTGCAGAGAAAAAGCAGCGTTTGGAGCATGAGAAATCCAAGTTGTGATTCATCAGGCGTGACTGAGACCACTTGTTTTTTTTATATTAAAATATACATTCCCTCCCTTTTGTTTTGCTTTTTGTTTCACAGTCCGCCTGAATCAGCGTATGCTCCCGCTGCGCTGCTGTGCCACCAGCGTTGAGGGAAAACCAATTTTCCTGGAAATAAAATGCTGAAGTAAAGTCATTGTTAGTCCTGGTCAGCAGATGTAATGTATTCATCTTGTTGCTCTGGGTGTTAACACTGCATAGCTGGGAGGGGAAGGGCAGCATGGACACTTTTGCGTCCTCCAGCAGCGATGTGCTCCAGTATACTTTCTCTTTCTCCAGGATCTCATTATATAAGTCCTGGGGGAGGGAATCCACATCTCATCAGCAGCTGTTGGTTAAAATGTCCAAAGGGAGAGCTCAGAAGTGTGGATAAAGGCCAGTAGGCAGAGAGTCAAAGAGAGAAGAAAAATAAATCTGAGGAAGGAATAAATCTGAAACAAACTGCCAAGTGTCAAAGACAGGGAAAGTGTCTGTAGTTAATGACAGGAAGTGATTAGGTTTGAGATTTTGGAATGAATGAATTGTATTTTTTCTAGGTTTAACTATCAGTCCCAGTTTAAGGCAAGTGTTCCACAAACAGTCAGAGTGAGGTTTGTGTTCCTCGATAATCAACACAATAAAAAAGATGTTGCTTATTGTTCCTAGCAAGATCAGCAATTAGGCCTGTTTATGACCTAACTTATTAAAGTATTTATTAAGTTTAATTGCACCTTATTTTCTTAATGGGCCTCATGCAAGATATGACACACGGACAAAATTCCTCTTGACTGTAGCCACAATTAGTTTTTTTAGTTGATTTGATTTGCGGGATTCACCAATATTTTTCCTATGTTTGCTCTTCTCGTACATAGGATAACATTCTAGGAGTTTTTCAGAGCACTATTGCCAAGATAAGAAAAAACTGTTTGTTTAACAGTCCACAAATTATTTGTGTGTTCGATTAAGGTAACATGAAAAACGTCAGTCAGAGTTCAATAGTGTTCGAGGTCTGGGTTTAACCGCAATTATCTTTACTTTAAATTCAATCGATTTAAGTGTTCAAATTTCAGCACAAAGAAAGCTTTTTCGTTCATCATAACAGAACATATTCCCGTGGTACACAAAGTAGGCATAATGGATTTAGATATTCCTATTAGCAGGATAAAAATAAATACAGATAGCATCCGTGTCAACAAGGACAAAAATTGAAATGAAAAGACAGCAATGACAATTAGATAATTAATTAAATATACCATGTGAGTGAAATCCACTATACTGCTGTGTTAACAGGTCTACCTAATCATAGTTCAAGCATTCCATGACAAAAGGAATAAAAACAATACAGGACCATTACGTCGTTCTAATACTGTTGTTGAATGAGAACCAAACACAAGCTGCTCGTACCTCTCTGAGTGCAAATATCTAATCTAAGGAACATTGCCTTACAGCAAAGTCTAGAGTGAACAAATAATTACATCATCCACTTGGCCAACAGTACGGTCATTCAGATCCCATCTGAATAAGCACATTTTCCGAATGATCTGAAACAGCGGAAAATGCCTCGAATATTGTCCAATTGTATTCTCTGCTTGACTTGTCTCCAACACTCCAAGTCTGTGACAATGTTAATCTTTTGGAAAATGTGCCTAAGTGTGAGAGAAGTTAACAATGGACTAAGGATCATATCGAAGGATCACTATGCTTAAACTTGACATGACATTGTTTGACCTCAAGATTGTGCAGAGTGGTAAAGACATGTTTATGGTGACCCAGTCTTTCTTTTGGTTGTATTTCCAATTCCCGATACAGGAAAAAAATGTTTTTGCTGCTCCTTATATTAGCAACATGTCTAACTGATCAACATGAGGCGACTAACTTGTTGTCAGGGTCATGTATTTAGCTAAAGCATAGTTTTTTTCAATGTAAGGTGAAGCTAGACATATATATACCTATATACACAGCTCCGGAAAAAATTCAGAGACCACTCCAAATGTTCCTAAATTTGTATCTCTGTATGGCAGTCATTCCAGTGTCTGTTGAATTCCAACACAGAGAACAATTGTCAGTAGTTTATAGAATACAATAAAAAAAATAATAATAATTTAACTCAAAGATATAACCATAAAAAGTGAAAAAATAAATAAATGAGAAAATGATAATGCTGAAGTGGTCTCTTTTTTTTTCTGGGGCTGTATATATGTTCAGCGCAATAAACCAACAATGCAATTTACATAACAATTAAACAGATGACCACTTCCTTTTATTACAAAATAAATAAGTTAACAAAGACCCAAGAGCATAGAAAGAAAAAGGAGTCAAAGTTACCCTGCTGAGTAAAGATGTAATAATTGATTGATTTCATGAAATGCAAAAAACAGACTTTTTAGCCAAATTACTGTGTTAGCATTAATAAGCTAGCTCGTAATAGCTGGTCATTTTGCCAGCGAGTGTCACCATTTTCTGGACATGAAAAGTCAGGTTTTGTTCAGTTTTGTCATATTTCTGAAAAGACATGATATGCATTTATAGTGCCAAAGTGCCCGTCAAAAATAAATAGTTTGTTGATGGTGATTAGCATTATCCCCCCCCAAAAGTGGGAAATAATACATGTATTAATAATGTTTGAATATATATATATACATAGTGCTCATATGCTCGTTCTCTCTGTCTTTCAGATACGAAAACATTCCAATTCTAATTAGATTTCTAGAGATGGTTGTCAAATTAGGGAGGTGAGAAACTGTTGAAAGGGGCCGGGAGAAAGATGGGGGGATATGGTTAGATGCTCATGAAGAAAGGGTGACAGAGAAGGGGGGAGATAAAGAAGGGGAGATTAGAAGACAGGATAGGATAGTTACAGAAGAGAACAGAAAGGAGGAAACAGAGGTTAGAGAGTAAACAGGCATTTGAAAGATGCCTTAATTGCTTTCTACAACAGTGATTCACTTCCTGTCTCCCTCACACACTCACACACACACAGTTTGGCTCCTAATGAGCACTTAGAGCACCGAACCACCACCAAGCTCCATGAAAACTGGTCAGTATATGCCCACACTCACATACCATGGCATTTTGCAGGTTAGTCGTCCTCCGATCAATAACGGAGAGTTTCCAGTTTCCAGCTAACCCACTGATAACATCACAAAATGTGTGTGTTTGTGTGCGCCACATTTAAAAATGCCAAATGTGATAGTAGATGTAAGTGACCCAAATGAAAACTAATTAAATAAAGGAGACGTTAACAGCTGATCAACATAAAAACCCACGCATCACTTCTAAACACGCTGTGTCTGTATGCATGTTTGGTTCACAGAAGAATTTCACCGTCACTGTCATTGATTCTTGACTGCCTAAGCTTCGAGGTTTGTGCTCCTGTTATTGCCCCCCAGGGTGTCCCTTAGAACCCGCTGCTACAGAAAACAGTGTCTGCGGTCTTGGTATTTGTGGTTCAACGGGTAAAATGTAATACCTCTGAGCAGAGCTTAGCTAACCGGCAAAACACTTGAGGAATATGGGTGTATTCACAACAGACGCAAAGCAAATTTGTCCTGCAGTGCTTGTACATGTCAAGACAATGCAAAGACGCAGATGGACACACATTTGTTCAACACTAGCGAGAAATGTGCGTAACGCTGCCCCAGTCACCGACATACAGACAATTCTGAATTAGAATCAGCTGCTGGCTGTGGTGAACGGCACTCTTTTACAAAAACTGAAGAAGAATCACATTTTATAAATGTCTATGGCATGGCAAATAAAGTTACTACTTTATTTACTTGGGACTGTGGACAGAACCGTTACAATGGTTGGTTAGCCTAGCCGGAACGATCAAAAGACCATCAAAAACAAGCATTATAAAGGTTTTTGGCTGCCATGTTGTGGATGTACTTGCCAAAGTATTAATTCTTGACTTTTACTCATCAGAATCAATAAGAATACATTTTCTGCATCATTTTGATGCCTGTCATTATTAAATCACAGCAATATGTTGATTTTGTTGTCTACATGAAGATAAGCCCCACCTCCTCTGCAGAGCATCTACTTTGAGAGAACACAGATCAAGGGTTTTTCTAGAAAAATATAGTATGAAGGCTAACGTCACTTTCGGCCAAAATTCGGCCCCGCCCACAGAATGTAATGCATTAGAGCGAAGCGGAAAGCGCTAGTTTCTTTATGTCTTAAATCTGCAGAGTCATACATTGCACCTCAAACTGAGTTATAGCCACAAGAAGTTTTTTCTCACAGCAACTTTAAATGGTGCTGGAAATAATAAAAGCATTGTTTTATCCAAGCCCAAACTGCTGCATTACCCACAACATATTCTCCAGCATCTCCTGGGTCTTTAAGGAAAGTCTTCTTGTCTCCTTGAACAATAAAAATGATCCCAAAACTCGCCAAACAGTCTTTAGACCTTGGTTATCTCACTCTGAACTGCCTTGCAGCACACACACGTATACAGTACTACTGTTTCTGGACTGCTCAAAGCTTTTGAGTGCATGGTATTTTCTTGCCCTTTCTGCTCAAACTAACAGGCTTAAAATGGCCATATCTTTGGAGTCCTCACTATGCCAACTGAAAGTATGCTAAATAGTTACTAAAATGCTGTTAAGAATTGTCCGGTGGGATGTCTGCCCGGATATGGGTTTTTTTTAAAACCCTGTGCACAATTTATTCCATAGTTCAGTGCCAATGCAGGAAGAAGTGTGCTCTTTATGTAGACAGGCAGGATGAAATGGTAGTTCATGTTGAAGTATGGGCAGTACTTTGGCATTTAGAAGACCTGAGTATGCATCCTATAAGTGATTTAGAACTCATGTATAGATTTCTAAAACCTTAATCACATTTTTCCGAGCATTTACCCTGTGTTCCTCTTGGCCAATCTTTGTATAACCTTTAAAATACTGTAATTGCCAATTGCAAATATTTTTGAAAAGTGAGTATTTTTTAAAGTGTTGGCATTGGAGGTACAAAAACGTAAGTCCAGGTTATGCGGGATTGTCAATGTTCGGTTTGTTGGCAGGGTAGAGGATGTTGATTCTCAGTGGTATCTGCAGTGACAGCACTTTTCATATTACCGGAAGACTTTCATTTAACGAACATAATCTATTGTCCATCTGATGTGTTCTGCCTTTTCAGTACTACCTTCTCCTCTTCTGTTTGATTGGCACACTGTGTTCGATTTGTCATATCCTGGTCTGCTTCCATGGACAGAACAATATGGGTTATATACTGTAGGATGTGAGTGATGGACACCA
Source organism: Eleginops maclovinus (assembly GCF_036324505.1). Classification (NCBI taxonomy): domain Eukaryota; kingdom Metazoa; phylum Chordata; class Actinopteri; order Perciformes; family Eleginopidae; genus Eleginops; species Eleginops maclovinus. The sequence continues at coordinate 22,014,993 of NC_086371.1, forward strand.
GAGAACCCTCCCTGTGTACCTTTACATTAAAATCATTTTGAGTAATTCAAGGACTTTAATTTCTAGAACTGTAAACAGGCCTCTGGAACATAGGATATGATAGAAAGTGTTGTAGGGTTATTCATATTTTGTGGTCCACTACCCTGGAAAAAATACTTATTCTAACCCAAGCCATGGTCTTTTCCTAAAGCTAATCCTTTTTTGAACTTATCCAAGCCTAAACCATAGTGTTTCCATATCATAAAACTCATTTATTTTTAACCTTGAGTTTGAAAACCACAAGCAAGTTATGTTATGTTGCCTATAGGAGCTTCTGATCAGACTATTTGAAGGACTTATTTGGTGAAAGCTTCAATGGAAGATATTTGTTTTCTTGAAACCTAACTGCAGGGACTTTTAGGTTTTAAGTCCATTTTGTCATTTTCCAGCTGTTGATGAAACAGCTCAGTTTGTTTTATGAATATGACAAATGTGCCGTGACCGATTTAATATAAGAGTTTATAGTTTCCTGTGTCTTGCTGCTGTTATTAAACCTCTTGGAAACTATATCCTTTGCCTCTGGGCAGTTTACGTGCTTGGGTTCTGGTATCCGATCACACACACATACAGATATACACACAGTCTCCTGATCAAAGCACAGCCATATGTCACAGGCCCGATGCTGAATATGAGAATTGACAGATGATTAGACACTTACAGTGCGTGTTTTTCTCTGTGTACAGCATGGTGTGTATCTGCGTGTGTGCATGCGTAGGAAGGTGTGTGCACATCCATCTGTACTGCTGCAAGCAGTCAACAGCTGACCAGTCAATTAGCTAAAATGGAAGCATGTCTATTGTCTGTCCTTTTGCTCGATCCGATGGACTTTGCTATTGGCATCATATTGCTGAGTACCCAAGGAAGTACAGTATTCTGGTGTGCAAGCTCTTGAGATCCATGGGAATTATTTATTGAGAATAATATGTTCACACTGTAATGATTTGCAGCGTCGTCCCCTTAAAATTAAGTTCCCGTACAAGTGATCTGAAAAGTCCATTTCCTTTCATGTAGAACATATTTTGTTCAGGATTACATTTGTTTTTGTGTTTCACAGATACTGTAGAAAAAAGGCTCCCTTTAACTCTCCACTACAGATACATTACTTAAAAGTAAATTTGGGAAGGAAAAATCAAACTCATGCATAATGCCTGAACATCCTCTCATTATCAAAGTGAAGTCCGGAAAGTAGATCCTGTATTTGCGTGTTTTCAGGAAATCTTTCTGTTACGAAATCCAGAGATTACCAAAGGAATCCCACCAACAAGTCCCCAAAATATAGAAGCATATGACGTGGGTTCATTGTTGAGTGTGAACAGGCTGACAGTGTGATTATATGGCAGCTATCTTCCGCCTCTGCAATGATCTGTTTGGACTGTTTCTAGCTGCAGTCACAGAAACCCGCCATCGCTCGTGGGATGTTTCTGCAAAGCATTCAGAGCTGCCTCTTACAATTGCATCAGTCACTGCATATGAGAGAATGTGTGTTTTATAAACACTCAATGACTAAAACGCAGTTGACAATATCAATGGCAATCCATCACACTATTCACATGCTAATACTTGTCATATTAAGGTGGGTGTTAAGAACGTATTTTAACCTTGCAATTTTTCTTAACAGATTAGGTTATTGGAATAAATCGGCTGCTGTCTTGCATGTTCTTTTCTGAATCCACAGATTTCTCAAATAGTTTTCAGTATCAGATGGTTTGGTTCTTATAAAACGTTGGCCTATAGTGACATGTAGCAGCCAAGAGTGAATGCCACTCTCATGGCTGGGCACTTAAAAGAAGAGGATTACCTTTAAGCTTAGCAACAGCTAACCTCGCTGTGTGCAAAGTTCTTAAAAAGCAAATGCCTTTAAAATGTACTAATTGGTGCATTGTATCTCTAATGGTACAACAACATGGTGCGGGTTGACATCAAGCCTTCAAAGTCAACTTGATTTTCAATCTTTCAGTTTGTGTGTACAGATAGAGAGATCGAAATACTGTTTCCCACAATCCTGAGGATTAAAAAATGCAAATATATATTTAAACAAAACACAACAGTCAAAAATAACAGTCACTTCAAAACAGATGTGGGTGAATACATAACAGTAAAATATTTACATCAGTGCAAAAAGACTGTCCATAGCCACGTAGAAAGTATCTGGTGCTTCATACAGACTCCAGGAAACGCTGCACCTGACTGATGTTAGCCAAGAGGTAGCTAACTACAGATGGTTCACCCCCTAAATTAATAACCATTCTGCTTGTGTACAGATTTGTAATCTAAAATCAATGTGTTTATTTAATTTAATTACTAAGCTTCAAAGCCTGTTTTCTGTCAGGGTTGGGGAAACAGGACCCAGGTGCAGTAAATCAAGGGGAAGCAGGTAAGGGTCAAAACAGAAAGCGAGCTTTATTCAAAAGCTGTTGATGAAAACACGAAGCAAGGGGAACACAGGACATGAAAAACACGTAGCTTCAGACATGAAGATCGACAGGAACAGGCAGGTATCTTGAACAAGATCAGGGAAGAAATGATGACAACAGACAAAAGGGAAACAGGGACTAAATACACATGGGTAATCACAAGACGAGGGACAGCTGGAAGGGGGAGGAGAAACACAGGGGCAACAGGTGAGCACAATGACACAATCAGGCGCAGGAGGGAAAAGCAGACAGGAAGTGAAGCTTAACATGACACAAGAGGGGAAAACATTTCAAAATAAAACACACAACACAAGGACATGACAGACACGAAACAAGGATCATGACAGTTTCATCTTTAACTGAAGTGATTATATCTATTTAAGTCTTTATGCAAAGATAAGGTAACTGTTTCAAATTCTGTAATTAATGGGGCGAATCCTGCGAGCTAGTTCAGGCAGTCAACTCGAGCATCAATGATACATTCGCACATAACGCCCCTCGACACTCTTTCAACCAACCAAACATAGTCTGTTAAATCTGGCACTCTATTTAAACTGTTGGATCTGCCTACCCTCTGCCTTGCTAATGCTGCTGCCGCTACTGCTGTTTCCACGCTGCTAATGCGTTCACCTCGCTGCTGCTGCTGCTGCTGCGTTAACGTTGGCGATGCTCGCCTGCCCCACCACCACCCCAGCTTCCACCTTTGGGCTCGGGGGTCAGTTATCTAATCATCATTTCATGTTCTATGTTAATATGTGGAGTGATGAGGCCCGAGCCTAGGTGCTGTAGGAAATGTTATTTTATTCGAAGCCCAGGAGTCGATTTAAAAGAAAAACGAAGTGAAGCTCCTCATATAAGTTTTAAAAGGAGTATTTAATAAAAGGATGCAGCGGTAGGCTTTAGAAAAGTTTCACAGCTGTGGCTCAGTAGCTCAGAACACACTTGAACAGGCCCAAAACATGAATAGGATTCACGAGGTGTTTACTGTCCGTGGGTCCGAGCATAAGAGGTCGAGTCCTTAGTTGCATTACTCTTTGTCCAGGGGTTGCCTCTTCCTATTGGTCGCCTCGAATCGTAACAGTACTTCCGGTCAGTTTAGTGAATACGTGGCATAGGGTCATCTCTCTCCTTAGGGTATATTAAATTAAACATTGTGTGTTTAATGTATAACACCACAAGTAATTCCCCTATTTACTCTTTGTCCAGATTCTGTCCGCTAAGGAAACCAACGCTCAAACCCGCAGTTTTCTTCCGTCCGGCATCAAGCGTCATCAGTGTTGTATACATCCGGTTACAAATAAACAATTTCAAAATAAGATTGTATTTCAAAATAAGAAAGTGTTGTGGTTACTCTTAATATTGATTATTTCTTACAACGCCAAACTCAAACTGTATACTGTTTCTAATAAACATATTAATGAAACATGTGAGTTATCTGACTGAAATACATGAGTGCTGTAACCATTTTTTCTAAAATATTGAACTTTCCTTCAAGCCTCAAAATGTTACCTAGACAGACGCCAGTATCTTTCCGAACAATGTAAAAATTAATTCCCAACAAATGATATTAAATGTTAATAAATCATCCCGAACTCAGGGTCGCTGGACTTTTGTCCAATTAAAGTTTTAAACTAGACACATCCTACTGTAAGAAATGTTCGTTTATTTGAAGCCCAGGAGTCGGTTTAAAATAAAGAAAGCAAAACTCCCTTAAAAGTTATAAAAGTAGTGTTTAATAAAAGGATGCAGTAGTAGGTTTTACAAAAGTTTCACAGCTGTGGCTCAATAGCCCGGGACACGCGTCCACAGGCCACTGACTGAGTGGAGCTCATCAGTAGTTACTGTCTGGCGGTCCGGAACAAAAGAGAGCCCGATTTCACAATCCTAACATGTTTTATAGAACCACCCCTTTCCGACCATACAATAAACAACTTCAAAATCAGACGCGCCCCGCTGTCGTGCTCTCATTGGTTGGTAGCGGGGGGCTGGATCCTCCTCTATAGGCTGACGTCGTCGGGGGCGGGTCCTCTTATGACGTCACCGTCGCCATCTTGTTAGCGAAGTCCTGGAGCTGTCATCTACGATAGTCTATTATGCAATTCTTAGGAGGTTTATCAGTTATTAAACAGGCAACTGTATCATTGCAGCATCAATGAGTGAGAGGTAGAGGCGGTGTGTTTAGTATGTAACTCCACTGGTCCTTCTCCCTCTACTCATATATACAAAACAATATTAGCTTTATGCTATCTGAGGCTAAAAACAACATCCTGTAATACTACCGGAAATGGACAAATATGATCCGTCCAGAAACAGTGAACTATCTTTTAAAGTTCCGCTCTAATATATTGATTATTTCTAACACTACCCTGGGGTCCATTGACATCTGCAGGTGTAGCTGATGGTGGTAGCGATAAGTCTTCAACAACTAGCTAGCAAGTTAGCAAATAGCTACTGTCCATCTGAAATTAGTTGCAGGGTTTTAACTCACATGCAGTGCTTTTGGCGACTGTAAATGGCAATCAAAACCGTGTCCCTCTCTAGCCTACAATATCCATGTCCCTCTCTAGCCTACAATATTCATGTCCCTCTCTAGCCTACAATATCTGTTTCCATACTGTTACCATATACAGTATATTGTCATTACCCCATGATGCTTACTGAAGTATGTTGAAGGAATTTACGGCAGTTTTCTGGGATTTCAATAAAACAATCTTTGGTTTGATTAGTTATCAAATAGAGACTTAAATTGGTACTTATTCAAATAAACACGTTTTCTCATGTTTTGGTGCAGATTGTTTAAAATATGAAGCTAATTTTGTAATGTATTAACAAACAAAAGCTAGTAAAATGTTTGCATAGCTTAAATAAACTAATTGCTAAAGTCATTCAACTATGAACAATAAAATATATCAAGGTATACTAAATGTATTCAGCTTTGGATGAAGTAATCAGATCCTTTACTTAAGTAAAAGTACTCATTAGTACAATTTTCCTAAGATGCGTTATCAAGACAAGTGATGTCAAAAGGCTTTCCAAAACAAATGTTTTATCCTTTTTATATTATTTATTTATTTATTTTTCTTTCTTTTTCTTTGTCTATAGCCTAATGCCTTCAGTTCGATAGTATATATTTTTTGGATGTTGGTGTTGAAACAGTTGTTCAATAACTTTTTTCTACAACAGCGTAAACTATTATTTACGCACATACGCAGAACCGATCGGGTTTCCGGTACTGATCGGGTGGTGACACATAGCCGGAGCTAACGTTTTTTACAGTAAAACAGTAAGCTAGCTAACTATTACGTGCAAACAAATAGCCCTCTAGCCGTTTAATGAAAGCTGGCAGCACATTGTATTAACTGCTTTAGAACACTTAGCACCAGCTCTGTTTAGGCTAATGTGTTTCCATGATATATTACAAACACAATATGAAATCCCCATACTTTCAGAGCCCTGAGTGTTTTTGCTGAGTGCTGAGTTTGTTGCGTTCAAAGAAGCCACTTTGTGACCGAAAAATTGCTGGCTCCACTAGGCTCATTTGGGATAATATGGCTCCTCTTCCTCTTCAGCTACTGTCAAGTTACCTTTGAGCCAAGCACTTAGCCCCAAATCATTAACAGTAAACTGCTGTTCTGGAGACAGCACTGGGAGACTTTAGCTGCTATGTGCTCCCAGGTGTGGATAAATGGACCTACAAAATGTTTGCTGCTGTTTAAGAACACGGTGTCATCTTACTTGCAGAAAGTTCCATATTGACAGTTATAAAGATGCAATGTACTTTTCCCGCATTTCAAATGTAAGCCCATAGAAAAAGTGGTTGGAGCTGGTGCTGCTGCTGCTGCTGCTCTGGGCTGTTTTAAATATAGTGACAGATTTACTCCTGCATATGATGAGGTTGGGAGACTGCCTTGTTTATGAAGCTTCCGGCAAAACATTTCTCACTGATGAAATCTGCTGCCTTTTATGATGTGGAAATTGGAATATCTTGTGTAATTTAGTCAATGACAGCTGCTTTATCGATCAGAATTCACATTACTGCTTTACAAAATGTTTTTGGCAGGGATTACTTTTAGGGAAACAAAAATATATATTGCTACTTTAATGCCTTTTTAATGCAGTCACAGTCAGTAAGCAAAAGCAAGTGATTAGCATTTGAAGACATACCATTGGGGAAGCTGTTTTTTAGATTGTACTTTACCTATTTGAATTCCAGACAGTGACATTTAAACTTGGAAGATCCTTATTTTGACCACTATAAACTCAATGGATTACATTTTTTTTACAGGTAACTAGTAAGTGTAACTGAATACATTTTTAAAGTAACCCTCCCAACCCTTGTTATAACTGTGTTACCAATATTACTCTGCATCTCTTAGACTCTTTTTACCTCTTCTTCTTCTCAAGCCTTCTTTGCTTGATGTTTTCCTACACTGCATAAAAAATACCATTAAATATTCCCTATGTGAAGAAACTCGCAAATTTCCATCACAAATAACGTGGTTGTCACGTACGGAAGAGGATTAGGGCCACATGAAAATTTGTTGGGGGGATGTCAGAATTCTGACTTTTTTCTCAGAATTCTGACATCCCCCTACATTGTTTTCATGTGGCCCTAATCCTCTTCCGTAGTCATGAGACAGCTACGTCATTTTTTTCTAAAAGGTTAAATAAGTTGTTTTCATTACTTTTGGCAGATATGTACTCTGGGATTCATGCACAATTCCTCCTTTAGCTCCTATACTTCATCTTGTGGAATAATTAATTGTCGACTCTAAAATAAATGTTTGCTCTGTTAGATGACACGCACATAATGTGTACATTAACATGCTCTTACACCTGTCAGCGTATTACCCAGTGTTTCAGTGGAAACACACACACACAAAGAAAATGAATAATCATATCCTGATTATATCCCTCTCACTTCATACTTCTTGTGCCCACTCCTGTCGTATATGAGCTTTTGCACTTGGCTTGGGCACTGCATGATCTTGGCATGCACTAGCGGGGAAGTCACAGCCCATACATACATTCAGTCTCTCGCCCAGTCCTACTCTCTCTCTCTCTCCAGCGTGCGCTCTGCATGTTCCTGGCATGCACAGGCGGAGGCGTCACTTCGTATTTGCTTGAGGAGCGTGAGCGTGTGTGCGCACGTGCTGCCTTTTTATGCATGCGTGTGCATTTGTGCATGCATTTCTCAGTGTGTTTTTGTAATAGGTATTTGAGGCATTTATGGATACTGTGAGAACATTGTGTTTTTCTTTCTAGCCCAGTTTGTGCTCCTGGCCAAAACATGTGTATGAGAACATTGGGACATATGTTTGGCTCTAACACAGCTGAACATACTCATACTGCGCTGCACAAAGCTGTATCTCTGTCTAAAGCATACTATATACTGCACCTTTGATTAGTATCGATGTGTGTAGAACAATATCCTGAAAAAGGTTAGTTTGACTATTAAGAAATGCGTTTCACATTTATTAAATTAATTTTCATTAGAGTTGCTTTCATGTGTATTTAGGAATACATATTTCATGTTTATTTTAGATATTATATTAATTATACCCACTTTTTCCCTGTGCTAGTGGCATGAATTAGGGAAGGCAATGTTCTGCTGTCTTCATACCAAATGAGTATAAAATGTTCGCCTTAAGCCACGGACCTCTAATTTAGTTGGTATACTACAGCCGTGTGAACCACAAATAAACTTTTTTGTTGAGAATACATTACATTACATTGATCAAATGTACACAGAAATTAGTAGATTATAAAGCTGATTTGTTGAAATCACAATCTGTCACCTTTTAAAATGTTTGTTTTCTGATGCTCACATTGTAGCTTCTTCATCAAAATGACAGGACCTAATTCAGGTATGAATGCAGCACTAATGTTAGATTTAAATTAAAGGGACAATATGCAGCAAAGAGACCATTAATGAAAAAAATAACACCGTCAGGGTGATCATGGAGCCCAAAGCCGGTTTTTACACAGCCACTTGCTAACTAAACAAACCAATTGACTCACAATATTTATATTTTAAAAAAAATGATGACAACAAAAATAATCGTATTGCACCCACAAAAACAAATACTCCAGCAACACCAACGTGACTTGAAGTTAACTCTAACTGTCCAAGCCTGTTGACAGTTTATTTTCACTAACAAGTCATTAAACACTGCCAGTGTTCCCTTATTTTTTTTACTTCCTGTCTGCCTTATAAAGCTCAGAGCAACTTCAATCAGGAAGACTGGGTATACATTCATTCTCCATAGCTGCATATATTCAGCTCATTATGGGTGTTCTCTTTTAACCAATAACATTTAACCACAATCTCCAGCAGCCAATCATCATTCTGCAGTCAAACTTTAAAATTGTTCTCCTCTCTCCTGCAGTCAGCTGTAATTTCAGGTGTTTATGCTGCGGCCCGCCTCCACCCCATCCATCCTCTAGTCATCATATCAAGTCCCCAGAACATCTTATCTGAAAACCACACCATCTCTTCATCCCATCTCCTTATCAAATCCATATCTTCAGCTTCCTCTTCATCCCACTTTTTCATCAAATCAGTACATGTTCTTTAAAAAAAGTCTTCCCTGACTGAACTTCTGTTGATTACTCTGAGGTTGTTTGACCTCTTTCCTTTGATCCTTCTTAGCAACGATCATTATTTTGCTTATCATCTGTGTGTTATTGAATGTCAAAAACCTCTGAAAAGTCAAATTTTACCAATCAGAATTTGAGTGTTCAATTAAGCCTTGTTACAAACATAGATATCTTCCATTACGACATAATTGGAAGCTTTGCATTGAGTTTGTATTTAATTAAGCTCACAAAAAATGGGTTGGTTGTTATGAAATTTAATCACACAATCACGGTTCCCAGATGATTAATCCTGCAGTCCCAAGCACTGAACTATCAAAAGTGCTGCCTAGTTCAATAGGTCTGTCTGCTGCCTGCACACATAACACACTTTCTATAACCATCCAACCACATGCTTCCATTAGCTGGCAGATGTCATATACGATACATACAATCACTTGCCTGCAACAGAGGTTCAAAAGTGACCTCTTACTGGAGACAGTTATTGACTCTGTCACATAGTCTTTACTTGATCTGTTCATGAATGTTGAGGGTGTTGACATACATGCTCATGCATCAAGCCTAATCATTCAAGCGTGTCTCATTTATTTAATAAGCCAAAGCACATCTCACTTGATGTCCTATTTCTCCCAAATGACTAAGTCTTGATACATCATCCTAATGTGGTCACTAACTTCATTTGTTTGTATGTGCGAACATGGTCACTAATGGTAAAAAGCATGTGAAGTTGATCACAAGTTGCTGTACTTTGCAGTTTTATGTAGTCCAGCAGAAAGCTCTGCAGCCAGACACTTGTATATGGGGCATTAACTAGGTTAGCTAAAGTGTAGTTATGATGCAACATACATTTCACACAACATTTATTGTGTGGATGACATTCTACAAAATGGGCAAGAAACCTCACTTCAGACCCTCAATTAACATGTTTTACGTATAGTTGCATTAAAATATTTAGTTAGTGGGCGACACTTTAAGTGTGAAAAGTAGTATTGGCATAATCATTTGTCATATTACTAATCCTGGTGTGTTTCTAGCTAAAGGTAATAGTCTTGGGCACAAATGGACAACTCCATTTGTGTACAGTGCAGAATATAATGCAGAGACCTTTTTATTGGATGTCATTCAATGATGTGCTTCATCAGGGTCAATAAACTGTGGTGTGAGGATATAACATACTGAGAATAGAGTGATTGCAACAAAGTTACTCAACCCTCTGCACCAGTGAGGGGCAAGTTACTTCCAACATGTAATACAGTACATATTACTGTCTTTTTAAAGTAAGTTACATTACATTATTACTGTCTCTGATGCATTACACTACTTTTGCGTTACTTTCACCAAAATAACCACAAAAATAGGACTTTAAATGCTAAAATGTAGTTTATTGCAGCTCATTAATTAAAGCTATCTATGGCAGTAGGCTGAAAATTAGGAAAAGAGCTAGAAATTACACTCATGCTCCGTTTAAGAGGGCTGAATAATATGTGATACCGGTAAGATTTTGTCGCTGTTTGTCATTAATAACATGTTAGTGGAGCCTCTGCACGGCCCTGTAACCTGCTGTATATGAACGAGTCTCTATGGCAGCGTTAGCTCATCTTGTCATTGGTGTGTTAACGGGGATTTGGCTGACAAGCTTTCTAAAAGCCGGCGATTCCACAGAGGACAGAAGCTGCAGATATTCAACACTCTGCCACGAGTCTCTTAACTATTCGGGGTTCAAGCAGTATCAGTGGCGGCTGGTGAACATTTTTTGGGGGGGGGGCGCAGTTGGGCGGCACGGTTTAAATAGCACTTTTTTAGAGGTTTAGCTTAAGACAGTTGGTTAGGTGGCTGCGGCCACATTCGTGCTTCTTACATTTTTGTGTGAAGTGCTTTAGATCCTTCATCCCGGTTGTAGTCCAAAGTGTTTCAGTCCCAGGACTTTGAAATAACAGACAAGGGAAACAAAAAAAGGCATTGCTCACTGTACAACCAGCTAACCAATTCCGCTTAGCATACAAGTTTGAGGAGAAAGTCCGAGTGTAGGTTCTCCCGCGATCAGTGGTCGTCTGTTGAATGTTTAAATCCGGACGCTCGGGTCCCAAGTCTTTCAATTTCTTCTTTTCGACATCTGATAGTCGATGAAACGGTGTTTTAAGTAGAGCTTGCACGGAGTTCTCAGCCATCGATGTCGCCATATTCACTCAATCTAAGTTTCAGCTAGCTACGGTGCTGCTCTTTACGCTTGTGGTTAGGGAATGATAACGATGCTGATTCGCCGAAATAGTCCAATCGCGTATCTAAGAATGTCACATTGAACTAAGAAACAATGCCATTGGCTGTGGGCGCAAAGATTTGCGCCCACAGATCTAAGTTTCATCCTCCAATGAAAAGCTATCCTTGCTAAAATGACTGAGAAAAGTATAAGCTCTCCTATAGACTCCCATGTTATCGGCGCCCACGGACGGTAGCCGACCTGCCTATTCTCAGAAAAGGCGAATGGCAATATATTATGTCCGGACACATTTTAGCGGTTCTTGACAGTGGTCTCCCATACACATTTAACCCATAAACACGGTACATTTCTTATTTCAATTATGTTGTATATATAACGTTTTTTAACTCAAAAAGTCAGGGTGGGCGGCGCCCAAGCGCCCACTATTGACGCACCGCCACTGCATTTTAGCGGTTCTTGACAGTGGTCTCCCATACACATTTAACCCATAAACACGGTACATTTCTTATTTCAATTATGTTGTATATATAACGTTTTTTAACTCAAAAAGTCAGGGTGGGCGGCGCCCAAGCGCCCACTATTGACGCACCGCCACTGAGCAGTATACAAGCCGAGAGAAAGTTACCTTCTGATGCTTTGGCCTGCGGGCACTCCTGTCTTTCTCTGTTCTTTTCCCTGAGCCTGCAGCTCTGCATTGCGAATCTGTTTCTGCAGCCCTCTTAACCAATAGTAAACAGGCTTACTGAGTTACTATTCTACCTGCACAGTTATTTTTCTGGTGTTGGAATGTCTCGCAATGTGACATTTCGGGTTAAAATGTGTTGTAACTGCGTAACTGAGAATTGTAACGGGTATTATTTTACCCAAATTTCAGAAGTTACGCGTTATATTACTGCGTTACAGCAAAAAGTAATACATAAAAGTAACTCCGTTACTTTTCTAATGCGTTACACCCAACACTGCTCTACACTGCAAACGTTGCTAATCTAACACTCCCCCCCCCGCCCCCCGCCCCTGAAAAACCTCCATTCGACTCCTTTCTTCACATCTGAAACATAACGACATTCCTATGTAACACTCGCACTTCTAGTGGCTTGCGCTGTAACGCATTGTGCATGGTAGTTTAAGGGGCGGGACATCTGTAAACTGTGAACAGTCAGTCAACAATTGTCACAGTAGAGGCACAACATATAAATATTAACCTGAAAATGAGCAGAATATGTCCTCTTCAAAAACAGCTTCCATAGAGGTTTGATTTTGTTCTATTATTATAACTTCATATAATTTGGTGAAAATATTGTACTTATCTGAGTGGATGTTGACCTTAGCCCTCTCATGTGCAGTACCATATGTCAAATGCACGCTTGTTCACTTTTGCAGGGATTTGCAGAAACATACATTTCATTATGCTGTCAAAAGTCTTCTACAGAGTTACACATTGCTTTTTCAACTGTATAGCTGGTGGTTTTTTAGGTAATTTTCCCACTTTTGCCTCTTTGAATGACTGTCGGGTCACACAACAATTCATCTGGCCCATTGCTTTCTGGAGCGACATCAAACTGCTAATGTGACTGGCTCTGCCCCAAGGATACAGAAGGGCAGCTGGCCAATCACTGACCTTTTAGTTAATATGGATCCACCCACTTTTGGCTACTTGTACTTATATTGCATGCACACACAGATTAACTGCCTCTACATTACTACTGTCACACATACACATATGGCTGGCTCCCAAAGATATGTCTAACACATTATAAGTGGGCCAGACTTGGCACAGTTAAAGAGAGAACAGATAGAGACTGCAGGAGAGTGCTGGAGCCAAAATGACCCCTAGATGCATAGAACATCTGGGGTACAGCTAATGGATTAGCCACACTAACAGTGCTAATGACTGTGAACATTAGGGAGTGATCAGGGTGTGTTCTCAGTCAAAAGATGAATGTCTATGATGGCTGTAAATGCAGCAGAGGGTGACGGACCTACTTGTGAGACTATGTCTTTCAAACACCAGCAGTTATTTTACACTTACCATTTTATTCTAAGACATCTTGTTGGGGCAATGTTTGTACAATTCCCAGGGCATTGTAGGTACTAAGACATACATATATGGGCATACTGTGTGGAAGACACCTCGAGACAATGTTTTTAACCGTTAAATTATATTGATTAACCACAAGTAGCATATCATCAAGCCATACAAGTCATCACAACTGCAAGTAAAACAAATAAATTAAAAGATAAAGCGTAAGAAATGTCTGTTTGAAAGGCGTCTAAGTGGCTTATGCAAACGAATGAAATGAAGAAAAGAAGACACGACATGTCTCTTAGCATCGTAACTGTTACCATCCTTTTATGGTACATTTATTGGCCATTTAAAAAAGTACTTTTCATGAGTGTTAGGGAATATTTTGCTTAGGTGTTTAACCTTTGACCTAGTTAATAATTTTCTCCTTCCTCTGTCTGTGTTCCCATGGCATAGTTCTTTGTGCTTCGGGTTGCTGTAATCTACCTTAAGGAGGGGCAGCTTGGGCGCATTGTTGATGCCAGTCTATGACCGAGCACAAGCTGACATGAGATAAATTATTGTTTGTCATCTAGAAGCCCTTCATATCTGGAATGTAGGTTCCCTGACGTACATTATTGTCTATAGACAACAGCTTTAGTTAGATTCAGGGTCCATATTTGTTTAGTCTGGCAACTGACGAATGCTGATTGTCCATTCGGAACTGGTTAAAACCTCGTATTGTAGTAGAGATCTTCAGAATTAGTGGGGCAACCGCTCTGTCAACTCGTGGCTGCAGCAAATGTCTTGTCAATTCTCCAGCCGTTAACTTCAGAATAAACCTTCAGTGTTTGCCATCAAAGCTCCAGCTTTTCCCTGTCTCTCTGAGTTTCGTCTCCATTGCTCCAGAAGTTTCCATCACATTGAGCATGAAAACTATTTGCCATCCCAAGAAAGAGGACTTACATTAATTGGCTTCTGTTGACACCAATGACACTCATCAAAGAACAAATTCCAAGATGTATGCACCACTAAGGGTAATGGAGATAAAAATGTGTATAACTGGTTCAGACAGATGTACTGATTACACACCTGGCTTTGAACACATTCAGTGTAGTGATATAGTCTGGCTATTCTGAGTTAGGTGACTATTATTAAGTCTTTGGAGTCTCTCTTTGTGGTAATTTTGTGTCTCTTTGTAGTTGTTTCTTGGTGCAATGTTAGTGCATCCTGTTTTTCCTCATCCACCAAGTTGTGGGGACTACACACTGTGTGAGTGTCAGTAATTATTTGATCTCTGCTAAAGATCAAAAACTTTTTTAAAACTCCCCAATGGATGAACTTTTAACCTCCGCTTTGAAATGATGTTCATGGCGGGGGTAAACTTAGTAGGTCTTTGCGTCTTTCATTTGAATCAGCTTGAACCATCTATCAGATTAAGGTTCAAAAGTCAAGAACACCATCAAACTGGATCTGCCCACACAATGAAACACTGGAGAGAAAAGGCAAGGGGTTCAGGTGACAGAGAGGGCAAGGAGGCAGAGGTGGCATAACATAAGTTCAGAATACATAACCTAACTCCAGCTGTTTTCGAAATTGCTGCATTATACATACTGGTTGTGCTAAGTTTACCTAAGCAATATTACATCTTCGCTCTAATACATGGTGATCAATCATGTTAACGGTCTTACCTATCAATTAATGAAAATCCAGTTTAACCATAAGCCTTTTCTTGTTTTTTTTATTGATAATGTTTTTTACAGTACATTATGTGTGTAAGACCTCATGATTTTCGTCATCACTATCCGTTATTTTATCCATAAATAAATTGTTTTTGACCTACTGCCCCTGCAGTCTGCTATTTATGGTGAACGACAGGTGCAAAGGCGCTACAGCGGCCCGACACTTCCATTAGGAGAGACTTGCTGCTACAAATATAAAAACACAAATATGCCAGAAGGAAAGGAAAGAGGTAACAGCTTCAACATTTTGAGAACACAGGCGACCATTTAAAAAACATTCACCAACTTTGCGAAACATGTGCAGCTTTTACTGAAAGTGCTGCGTAAATGAAACGCTGCAAGTTCAAAATGCTGCAAGAAGTTCAAAACCCAACAGAAATGGGGACACTAAAAATGATGCACACAGCTGGGACAGGAGCACTTGCTGACTTTGGGGATTATAAAGCTGGCTAACTGTCACTGAGTTTCGTAATTGTAAGTGCTTTGCCAGTATTTGAAATTACTAGGTTAGCTAGTTTAGCTAACTAGCTTACAGTCGATCTGTTATAATTTTGAAGGAATCCTGCTATCACATTGCTAAAATAAGCCAATAAAACGTACATTTGTTGTTGTTGTTTTTATATTTGCATCGTGTTTTGAAAGTGCAGCACGTTTCTCCTAATGGAACTGTTTTGCGCGGTTGCACCTGTCTGCCACCGTAGATATTGGATGAAGAGCTGAAATGTGTGTTGGGCTGACAGGAAGGGAAGTTAGCTCACATCTCATACAGATATTCTTGCCAATTTACCATACATCTCAACTTTTCTTGCAAACAGAGCATCCAACAGTCCTGAATTTTACAAAACACTAAATAAATAGTATCATATGTGTTTTTTAACACAGGCTCTGTTTTGAGTACCACAGCAGGGGTCAGAGCACACCATTTTGAGAACTGACGCTTCTCCCAGGCAGATATAGGAGAGAGAGTTAGAGGCAAACAGAGCATATGAAATATATGGAGTGCTTGGTAGAGGTAAAGGAGAGAAATTGAGAGTGTTCATTGGGGGAGAGCGGGACAGAAGGGTGCAGACAGAGCGATAATAGAGAGGGGGAAGGAGTGATGAGAGAAGAGATAGGCAGGGTACGCTGACAGAGCTAGGAAGGGCAAGTACAGTGTGCAGCACAAAAGGTTGCATCGGGACAGATGGCTTCAGGAGGAGAGTCTCTACAAACTTTCCAACCGTCTTTCCCCTGCAGAGGATGAGCTGCATAGCTCTGGTTTGACCTCTCACTGTTTTGTTTTGCATTGGTGGCCAGGGACAAACTATTACTGCTGTCAAATATGTCAGGAATTAGTTAGTCATTCTCTTTGCAACTTGGATTTTTGTCAGCCAGTCTTGAAGGAAAATTCAGAACGGCGGCATTAAACTTTTGGGAATTATGGTATGGTATGGTATACAACATTTGGCCTGCTTGACACATTTATAACATTGTTTCCTCTATGGAAAACAAAACCCTGCATAATAATTTTAAGTCTCTTAACAACTTCCCTTTTGATTCTGTGTGGTATGGTGGGCAATAATGTCAGGCAGAACATGTATTTGTTAACTATAATGAGCAAATGGTTATTAGAATTTGTCAGGCTTTTTTTCACTAGAGTAAATAAACGTAGTAGAAATAATCACAAGTTCTTATTTTGCTTCCGCTCTCCATACTTCAGGGGCACGTTCCTTAACCTTAATGTGTTGTCTAGTAATGCCCAAACAATTCAACTTATTATACTAGGATTTTAATTGATCATAAAGTGATAAAAACACAGGTTGGATAATTAAAAAATACAGTGTTTCTACTCTGTGTCATCCTGACTGTGATCAATAGTCATTTCTGTTACTGGCCACAGTGGCCAGTCAAATTAACCTTTATTTTGATGACTAGAATAGCACTGGCTTGCTAAAAGTGACACTCTTGGGATAAGAGAAATAACAAAAAAACGGCTTCGACTTAATTTTAACCCAGAACTAAGAACATCCAAACTCTTCGCTGTGTGTTCTTCTTCAGATACAGTGAAGGAACAAACCATGTTTTGCTGAAGGGACATCTCCATTAGTATTCAGGAATGCAGACAGCCAGATACGCAGTTGGTCACT
The DNA here is from genome assembly GCF_036324505.1 of Eleginops maclovinus. NCBI lineage: Eukaryota > Metazoa > Chordata > Actinopteri > Perciformes > Eleginopidae > Eleginops > Eleginops maclovinus. The sequence goes on from NC_086371.1 coordinate 22,032,131, forward strand.
CAGTGAGCCTGTCACTTTGTAATCAGCCTCTTCCTGATGCTGATGGGTTTTAAGCATCTAGAGTTCAGTCTTATCTTTGGCATCAGCAGCCTCTCCTGTGGGTCCAGTCTTGTGCTGTTGCCACCCCCCCCCCCCCCACCCCCCACCATCCCCTCCTCTGCCGCTAACCTGACTTTATCTCATCTCTCTGTGTTGACATCAGCAGTCTGTCCTGTCCTCCCTGCTTCACTCTGACTCCATTTAAAAACCCTCTTGAGCGCTGAGCTAAAACCCATTACTGCATTATCAAAACGCACTGGCATGCAGATACAGCCCCACATAGAGGGATAAAAATACACACTTACACACAACAATGCATAATTGTAATGATACCAGACATAAAGACAACAAGATAAACTTGCAGGCTTTGACATTAACCAGGGCCCATCAGGGCGGTGGTGGCAAAGTCCATAGGGGCTTGGCCTGGGAACTGGAAGATCACCAGTTCAAGTCCCCGAAAGACCAAGTGCCACCGTGGTGTCCCTGAGCAAGACACTGGTTACCTACACTGCTCCCCGGGCGCCGTACATAATGGCAGCCCACTGCTCCTAACACTAGGATGGGTCAAATGCAGAGACCGCATTTAGTCCAGCAGTGGCTCAGTCAGTAGGGGCTTGGACTGGGAACCGTAGGGTCGCCGGTTCAAGTCCCCAACAGACTTGAAATATGGAAAGTGGACTGCTACTTGGAGAGGTCCCAGTTCACCTCCTAGGCCCTGCTGTGGTGCCCTTGAGCAAGGCACCGGACACCTCCAATCCCCCCTCCCCATTGCTCCCCGGGCGCTGCACGATAGCTGCCCACTGCTCCTAGTGCTAGGATGGGTTAAATGCAGAGGACTAATTTCACTGTGTGTGCTCTGCTGTGTGCATGTATGTGACTAATAAAGAGGATTTCATCCTCCGATTCTATCATAACACAAACATCCCCTCTAGATCCAAGGTTTTGTCAGGTCTCTTTGAGAATAAGCTTTTTTGTCTCTATGATATTCCAAAAAAAGGTACTCATACTTTTAGTCTTTTAGTACAATATACTATGAGGACATTGAAACAGTACTGCTAGCTAGCTACCAATCCGTCAGATCTATTCAAGTACAGAGTACAAATTTTGAACTCATATTGGAACGCTTACTACGTCTGTTAAGGATGCCGCCTTCTCTCCCCAACTAACCCTCCTGTCAGTGTGTTAGTGTATGTATATTATATCAATGCCATTGGCTGTGATCTCCAGTCCCTCCCGTCAGAACACCAGGGGATCCTGATTGGAACATGCCTGGCCCGTTGTTACCTGTGTGATGGAAACTTCTGGAGCAATGGAGACGAAACTAAGAGAGACACGGGAGAGCTGGAGCTTTTGAAATACTTTGGCAAACACTGAAGGTATATTATGAATTCAACGGCAGGAGAATTGACAAGACTTGTGCTGCAGCCAGAAGTTGACAAAGCGGTTGCCCGACCAATTCTGAAGGTCTCTACTACAATACGAGGTTTTAAACTCTAACTTTAAAGTTCGGAATGGATAAACAACATTCTTCAAGCGCCAGACTAAACAAGAACGGACACTAAATCTAACTAAAACTGTCATCTAGGGCAATAGAATGTATGCCAGGGAACCTACGTTCCAGATAAGAAGGGCTTCTAGATATTCCTGAACAATAAAATACCTCAGGTCAGCTTGTGCTCGGTCAGAAATTGGCATCAACAAAGCGCCCAAGCTGCCCCTCCTTAAGGAAGATTACAGCAACCCAAAGGCCAAAGAACTATGGCATGGGAACACAGACAGAGGAAGGAGAAAATGATGAACTAGGTCAAAGGTTAAACACCTAAGCAAAATATTCCAGCTTGTTGTCTGAAGGGGTGTTAGGGTTTGGGCATTGAAGAGGCAGTTTAAAACAAAGTTGACAATGATTGCAAGGAAAAAAAGCTTTGGTTTTCAATTTTAAATGATTTATTTAGGTGTTAAAGTTAAGGTACGCTGGATAAGGTTGCATTAAATAGCGTTTTCTTTATTGTTTTAAGATCAACTGAATTAATACCTGGGCCACCAAAAATCTATTTAGGCACCAAATGCAGAGGCTTGGTGGCAACAAGGGGCCAGTGCTTTGAAGTATTAGAGTATACACCTGACTTGGTATCAACAATAAACGTTTTTATACATCTGAAATTATAAAGTAGGTCTACAGAGTTTAGTTACAGTCTCCTTACCTTCCTCTCCTTCCTTCGCTGCATCCTTTTCCTGTCTCTCTCTTAGTCCTTGTCATTAGACAAGCGGTGTGTGTTTGGTATGAATTAGTATATGTGTGTCAGATAGGAGGTAAATTCCGAGATGCCAGAGTAGCGGGAGATAGTGATCTGAGTCAATTGAATGGCGCTGAAGGGTCCCACACACACACACACACACACACACTTTCTCTAAACTACTTTAATCCATTTATGGAGCATGCTCTGTATTCGGGGGACAGAGCAGTACAATAGGATAGGATTTAGGAAATGCCATTATCACATTGTGTGTGTGTGTGTGTGTGTGTGTGTGTGTGTGTGTGTGTGTGTGTGTGTGTGTGTGTGTGTGTGTGTGTGTGTGTGTGTGTGTGTGTGTGTGTGTGTGTGTGTGTGTGTGTGTGTGTGTGTGTGTGTGTGTGTGTCCTCGTGTCTTTACAGTAACCCCGTCTCTGTTCTGACTTGCCCGCCCTGCATGGTTGATTTCATAAACCTGATAGCCCTCATAGATCAACTCATCTGACTCCTTGTCCTTCTCCTGCTGGCTTTTTTTCCCCATAAAGTTTCCATTTCTTTGGTCTGTGCACTGCTATGGCGTTCTCTACCATAAGATCCACAAAACTTCTTCTTTGATACAGGACCATAAAGGGCAAAAATATTACTTTTAGCTTTTCTTCTTGAAGAGAGAAGCTTAAAGCAATAACCTGCTGCTCCTTCTGCTTTGCTCTATTGCTGATTGATACCATACAGTTTGGATTCAACCTTTATCCACTTCATGAAAGCTGTGTTTGCTGTTCTAGACATACACAACACAGTAAAACTTCACTGGAAAATTCTCCACTGAACAGTAAGTGATTTATTTAAGTTTTACAGGAGCAATAACAGTGGCTTGTTTGGAAGAAATACAATTGAAGCAGAAAAAATATCGGAAGATCTGAGTACAGGCTCCTAGCTCTACAATAAACTAGTGAGTCGAGTCAAGGTGGATCAAAATTGGAGAAAAAGTCACAGAACCCTGAAGGTCTTGGAAGCCTCAAGGGTCCAATAAGATTAAATTGAATGAGTGCGTTGAATGAAACTGCTGTTACTGATGACACATTGGCAATAGAAAGGTATGACATAATAAAACTGTATCGGAATCACTGAATGGCGAAAACATTAAAAGCCAGAAAGACTTGAACTTGACAAACCAAATATTCTCCAGTATTACAAATAAAACGTGTCACTAGGTGGGTTCCCATCCTGGATTTTTTGTTCATTTTTCATATGCCCATTGTTGTGAGGAAAATAACGCAAATACGTTTTCATAGTTGCAATGCGATGTATCGCACGATGCCCTACGAGAACCCGGATGGTGGACTCATAACGGTGGGAAATGTGAGTGCTGAACGCTGGACACGGTTTTTGGTGAACACTGTACAAATAAAAAGTATACATTTGTTGTTTAATTATTTGATACTGCAAACTTAGCTAGCTAGCTAAAAGCAGCGATCCTCACTTCCAATTTGTTTTCTTTTGCAACAGTAAAAAGGGATTTTCGAGAGGAGAATTGGCGCCACTTACTGCCTTTATCGAATTAACCAACTCATAAGTGCATAATGGTAGTAGATGGCAAGTTAGATTTGTATGTTTTCCAGAATTTGGGATACATATGGATGGTTTCCTGGCTACAGAAGAGTAGAGACTTTTTGGATGCTCAGCCTAAAATACAGCAGAGCATTTGGAAGCAGCTTGGAGTAATGAGTTCAATGCAGGACAGTTGAGCTAAGGTAATCCAGAAACACCCGGGAGCCATTATGTGGTGCAGAGCGGTGACATGATTCACTTATTAAAGATACTATCACTATGTGTCTCATCACTCGACTAAATGACTTGATAAGATATATAGTTTTCAAGCAGTGTGCAGTGAATTCTCACATTGAACATTTTTCAGTTCCTTTGTTAAGTGATCCATGGAGCACTCCGTATGCAGTCACTGAGATGATGTTGCCAATAGGTTTGTTTCAAAGTGCTTGGTGAGTTTGAAGTCCAGTTCTGTCATTTGATGGACGCTGCTCATTCTTCTGCTCCAGAGCTTTCTAAAGACTCGAGCAGGACTTGCAGGTAGGTCGTCAGGAGGTTAAACTGAAAATTATATTTTTTCCTGAAACTGAGGACATTGAGAAACAGTCCACAACGGTCTTTGCAGGTTAATAGGTTCATAAAAAGGCTGTATGATCAGCAAGCATCCAACAATTGTAGAGATGCTAAAGTTTCTTTATTACTCAACAAGAGAAATATCAGCCTTAATTTAACTCGAAGTCTCCAATATTGTTTGATTTATGAAACCAATATCACCGCGGTCAACTTCTACTAGAACTTAATGTAACATTTTGTATTATTGAACAAAGTTGGTTTGGTTAAAAGCCACGTATTACACTGTAGTTTAACAATATATTAAAGGTCTCAGATATATACAAAACATATCTCTGAAATTGAACAGATCAGTATTTAATGCGCGACATAAATCCCTCTGTTCAGCCCTTTTCCAAAAGTGCTGACTGTAGCTTTAAATGCAGGTGAGCTGCTGCTGGCCACGCCCCTTTGGGGAAGTGTTTCTGGCTCTCCGTTCCCCACCCGAGCTGCTCCATGGTAACAGTGAACACCCGCAGAACCCGAAACCTAACTCACCCATATTTAGCGGCATACATACTTGGACCAGGAGGGAAAGAGAGACAACCTTTTTTTTGCTGACACTTTCTGAGTCTCTTAACACACAGGGGAGACAAATACAGTTCCGGAAAAAATCATGAGACCACTTCAGCATTATCAGTTTCTCCAGTTTGACTATTTATAGGGTTGTCTTTGAATTAAATTATTTTTAATTTATTTTTAATATATTCTATAAACTACTGACAATATTTATCTGTGTTGGAATTCAACAGACACTGGAATGGCTGCCATACATGTAGAGATTGAGATTTAAGAACAATTGTGGTGTGGGAGTGGTCTCTTAATTTTTTTCTGGAGCTGTATATTAAAGACATTCAAAAAAATGCATATTGCAAGAGGGGACCTTTAAGATGAGTTTGTCATGACTGGATCACCAGCCAAGCCCTGTAAAGAGTCACTTTAAAAGATATAGTTAGTCACACAGCTAGAGACCATCTTGCAATGAGAACACTCCATTGGCAACCTCCAATAGGGCCAGGGGCTAAAAAAATAAACCCTTCCTTATTGGTTTAGACAATTCTTATGGCTCGGACAACATCTTGGATGAGACCCTGATTTCTATGTCATACTGAACACCTGTAACGTTTCATATCTGTATCGCATAGGTTTATGGCACTACTGAAAAAATATGTTCACAAAAAGACACACATTAATAAATGCACACAGACAAATCACAGACTAACTTGTTCACACGTTATCTTCTCTTATTGCCCTTACGTATAATCTGTTGGCTCTAACCCCTTTTAAAGTGTCACAATAAATCAACCACTTGCAGACCTGCTTGCATATTTGCAGCCATATTTAGATATAGTTCTGCTCATGTCTGCATTATTAGCTCTTCTAACCCTCTCATGTAGGAAAGTTGATGATTCTGAGATTGTTCCCTCCCGCACCACCTACAGCTAAAGGCACACGCTAGAAAAAAAATCAGCAGACTTTGGAACCTTTTTTTAACTTGCAAAAGCATCTGCAATCACTATGCATTCTTGGTGATACACATTTTATTTAATACTGCATTTAAGTATAGTAAGGTTGTCAGAATAATCACAACTTCATTACACTTTGTGTTTCAATTGATAAAATGTCTTATTTAGTTTAATTGGATCATATCGTATTCTATCTACATCTACATCTTTTCAGTAATGGTAAAAAAAAAAATTTAATAATCAATGTTTTTCTCTCAACATATTATTATTATTATTATTATTATTATTATTATTATTATTATTATTATTATTATTATTATTATTATGAACAACTATGTGTAATTGGTTCAGTGAACCTATTATAATGATGTTTCAAATTCTGGTATTGTATTAACCTTACTGAAGAGGTCTGAACGAAAGCAACCAGAACACAAGCTTGGTGGCTTTAACTGAAGTGTGAAATAGTTTGCAATGATGTGTCACTTTTTGCAGTGTGTGAACCTTGTTCTACTGAATAGTCAAGTACAGAAATCCACTTACCCATCAACCGGAGTTATAATACATAGTCAGCATCTTCAGGTACACCTCTTTTACACACACACCAACTCACTTCCTCCCTCTCGCTCTCTCCTCCCACCTCAGTGCACTTTGGACCCCTCCAACTCTATCGTTCTTCTCTCCCTCCCTCTCCACCGAACCATGTTTTTTCTTTTCATTGCTAGCTCAGCTGTCCGACAGGGTGACTTGCTGTTTTAGCTACGGGCTCATTTGCCTCGTCATCCATTTTCTAGTTTTCTTCTCTTTCATATTTATTAAGCTTCCTGACTGACCTCAAGCAGGCCACTGCCTATTAAAAGCAGAGGCAAGGTGAGGGATCACTACGTGTTGACTTTATAACTAACCGCAGGAAGGCAGAAAAAAAAAAACTGGAGGAGAGAATCATTTGTTTCACAGCCTATGTCATACCCAGAAAAGGAAATGAAGTAATTCAACACATTTCTTACATTAAAACCAAGCATCTCAATAATTATTCTGCCTATTGATCTGCTCAATGACTAACACCTGAAGGTTAACAATATTGTGTTTTATTTTACTTTCACCATGCGTTTAGTACCGGTCAGATGCTGCTATGGTAGCTTCTGGGTTTCATTTTCTGTCGTCAACAACACCAATATTGTAAACGGAACACACCTGAACAAGATGGATCAAATGCCAGTGTAAGTAAGAATTTGTTATATTCCCAATTGTGACCAGTACCAGTCATTTTACTCTGATACTAATGTTGTCACCTGTGAAAGTCAAAGGAATAATTCAAAAACAATGTGTAGTTTAAGTGTGTCCTATCAGTTACTTGAATGCAAGCAATGGTACAAATACAGCTTTTAAATTAAGTTATTTTTGTAGTTAGCATCAAAGCTAGCAAGCAGCCAGCTAGCTTAAAAAGATCTGGGTTGTGGTGGAATAGTCAGTTTAGCTTAGGAAGGTTCTTAACGGAGTGAAATGACCCCGAAGTACCTCAGTGGCAGCCATGGTAAGAGCTTCCTGGTGTGTATTTTACTTATTCACACAGCCTGTTTTAACATCAATATTTGAATGTACTGTGTACAAGCTAGCTAATACAGTGGCTAACGTAACTTCAATATTGCTAACCTTAGCTGCATTTGCCGAGCATTTAAATACCGCAAAGCTGTCTGATTATGAGTATAAAGAACAACATTGGAAAGGCAATCAATCTGCAGAAGTTTTTAAGTTGAAGGTCAAGACTACTGAAGTGAGGGATCCTATGTATTACCAAGTTTAGTGTTTCATTTCAGTCACTTCCAAAATAAATGCAAACCAGGAACACACTTTTGTCCTTGTAGATGCTTCAAAATTCTCCAGATGATTGGAAATGTCCTACAGAGAAAGTTAATGGTTGGTTCATTTTATTTGACATTTCTTACATCATGTCGGCTGCGCTACAATCATTAATATGATGCCTAATTTCCTTAATCTGCTTCCTTTAGGATGTTTCCCAATGTAAACTTCAAAGAAGAAAACGTCTTTCATGTCAGAAGGTCATACCTGCTATCTTCTCTGACAGTTACATTTAAGATGGGAAAACTTGCGGTGGACGTATCCAGATATTTTACTGCCGTACGAGATTAAAGTTGACCTGAATAAGAGTTTGATGAAAGCCACAGTTGGTGGTATAAGCAAAAAGATGCTTTTTTAATGAGTTCAAGGAGTTAAAAGAATCTTCAAAGAAAAGTAGATGACATGGCACCATGTGTATAAGCCCACATGCGATAAACCTGCCATGCATCGGCCCACTCCCAACATACTACAGACATTTCTCCAACATTTCGCTCTAATCGCGCCACAATTTAGAGCAAGTATGTTCTGATTTATGCCAAGAAATATGAACATGCCCTCGTATGTCACATGTTTGTGGAATTTCAATGATTTCCACAAAACACTCTCTCACTGGCCCTCTGGGCTGCAAGAGGAACATAGAATTAATTGAACACACATACTGACAAAACACACACACACACAGATTTACTTGTGCCTATATCCCTGGTTTTGCATTTATAATCAAGTGCCTTAGGAAGTACATGTACAGATTAATGGCCCTTCTTTGGGAACAGCTAGTAGTATGCAGAATTTATGCATTTAGACTTTATTTTAATGGGAAATGTCTTATTGTTAAGAGGGGGGGCAGCACCCTCTACTAATTTATGAGTGGATTGGCTCGATGTGCTACTGTTGCTAATGTTTTCTTTTCTTTTATACCTTAATGTAGCAGAGGTTGAATCTGCCAAAAGCGTCAAACTGATTTAAGTTGTAATCCTCATCCTAATATACTTTATCGTTTCTCTTTGTTGAGTGTTGGTAATGTCTTCAGTCCCCTGCTGTTACTCTAAACCAGTCTCAGGCTCTTTAAGCTGCACTTAGAGTTAAATCTCTAGGCTGCAATTTCACATTGAAAAGTTGACATGAGAAGTACATTTATTTAATGTTTAGTGCCAACTTCAGAACAGTCCATGTTAATAGAATTGTATATTGATTGTAATATATTGTTCCCAAAAGACTGTTAAATTAGACATCTAATTTTACCTGCTCTGTTGTTGAAAAAAAAAAACGTGTTAGTTGAATTATCTCTATAAAATATATTTGCATATTCATTCAGAATAGGCCAAATGCAGTCTGTGAACCGGTCGGCTGTTGTCTAAAATCGATTTATCTTTTTTAAGTTAAGTCTTTGATAGTTTAAAACTTCTTCTAAACTGTCTACTCAATCCGGTGTTATACGTCATCTTTCAAGTTGTGTGAACAGTTATTACTAGGACTGTTGTTAATGACATTTGTTATCCGGATATCAGGTGGGTACATCGGAACCCCCGAAGTTTTGGTCATCGCCTGGTTTCGAGATTGTTAGGTTGATTACCACGTGTCGTAGACAGTATGTTAATTTACAGCTTATTTATTTGCTAACCAAGATATGAGGGGGAAACACAGTGGCTGTCTGGATTATATTAATAGATTGAATGTGTCCACTAGATTGTTTTGCTCTTAAAAGTTTAGCAACCTGGTCAAGATGGATGGTGTCATACAAAGACTTCCTAAACTGACAGCCTTTTATAAGAAAAATGGTAAGGGAAATTAGGTTTTCGGATCTTAGTTTAGTAGTCCAGCCAGTTGCTTCTGCATGTAAGTCCCTTCCTTCCATGTCTTCCGGCTAGCTAATGGTCACCAATCTGCACTGCACTCATACTGCAGTTATGGCTGATAACCCCATCCTGACCCACATCAGTGGAACGTCATTAGTCCTACCTTCTGGGTCCCCCCAAGGTTAACACGTTTAGCTCTGTGGCACACTGGGAGATGCCCTGTTAAAACAAGCCCTGTACTCAGGGTTAGCATCATGGGTATGAAATCAACCCCTGGTGTGTGGCCCTTTTCACTTGCCCTATCCAGTCTGTCTTCAAATGTATTTATCTTCAAAAGCCACCAAAATCAGCTGCCTCCATATTTGCCTGTGACCAGAGGTGATAGCCATTTAATCTTCCTTTACCTAAATGCTTTAAGTGGCTTTAACATAAACATCAAACCAAGTTCCAAGAGCGCACATTTAGGATTAAAAGTCAGCATACAATTTTTATGTTAAATTTCACTATTTTATGACCTTGTAGAATGATGATACGTTAGTTATTGCCCATAGCTCACCTGGTAAACCCAGTGACCCATGTACTGAAACGTAGTCCTAACCGTAATTTCGAATTTACGACCTTTGGCCCTTTGCTGACTCTCTTCGGCTGTAAGTGTACGAAATAAAAAAGTCATAAAAAATTATTTTGCGGCACAGGGTAGGAAAACATTGCCTTTTTCTTGTGTAATAACTAATCTTCATTGATCCTTCCATGGAAACAGCTTTCCGCAATAGCCATGGGAGAAAACTCCTGTAATTGATTGAGAGTTGGATGAGATTTCTAAACCAAGGGGAATTATCTCTGTCTGACACACAGGTCTAATGTCTTAGGGCTAGTTGTAGGGTTATGGAAGGATCCCGAAATATAGTGACGCATGTTTTGCCAATCTGATTTGAGGCTGAGAGAACAGCACTGAGTTAGAGAATTTAAAAAATATATTATTTCAAGGCCGGAGCACAGTACATATTTACAGATGGTTCATGTAGAATTTAATGAAGAAAAAAAAAAGTCTTATCTGTATGCACACACACATAAGCAACACATCTTGTGAGCCACAGCGAGCCACACAAACACATATGTGTACTCTCACACAGTTCACATAAAGCACATGCTCAGTGGTTACACCATCACATACCCACACATGTATTGGGAAATAAATTAATTCGGAGAGCCATTAGCACCTATGGGCTGAACACACAGTATTTCACACATACACATGAAAGCTTTCAGTGAGACACGCACACTCATACTGATATTTCACTCACAATAGGGAGCCGGAGCTCGTATTAAACCTCTCTTCTTAACTTGTGCAGATAAGAACCTGCTTTATTAAATGTATTTCTATTCAAGCTTGCTATTGATTCATTTAAAGAAGGCATTTCAAAAAGGATTTTTCCTTACCGCACACTGCGGTCTAACTCCCGCTGCTTAAGAGGGACTGACTTCTTCTTCTCTTTTTTCGAAATTGATTGTCCAGCACTTTCCTCATTTCCTCTGCTGCGTCAGTCCGAGCAAAGCTTTTTGTAAAATGTGTGAAGAGGGCAGAAGAGAAGCAGTATGTGCCATTAAGAGCTCACGTGTGAAAATGGGATATATCAATTGTATGAATCAATGTCATTAAAAAAGACTCTTTCTTAGCCACAGTGTGTGGGTGTCAAACCTCAATTTCCCTGGTCAAAGTCTCTTATCATATCTCTGCTACCTCTATGGGTGGGTCTGCTATTTAATATTCTCTCGCTCTTCAGTTAAACCGAAATTTGTATTGGTGCGCCATCTTGGAGACTGTCTTAAACTCTTAATTCTGCACTGTTGGGCGATCAGCAAAATACGTAAACACCCTTCATGAAGTTTAACTGCCCGAAGGCTGCAGCTGATCGGGTTCATATATAATAATTGACAAGTCATCTTTATACTTGAACAAAACTAAATGTATGTTTTTTACAGATCACGAAAAAGAAGAAATGAATCTATCTGACAAAACTAAAAAAAAACATTTTTAAATAAACAGATGGAGGAATGGCCCGAAGATATAGCTACGAACGGTACAAACTCAGCTAATCAATCTGTTCATTTTCATTAAAAGTAAAATGTCTGTATTTGACCAAAATTATAATGAATACATCACAAAGCAAAATATTACTCTTACAGTCCAATTACCTAAACTTCCAAATATGATATACCAAATATAAATAACCCAAATATGTCAGTTCAAATAACAAAACATCAATTAATTAATTAAATAACGGTGGAATAATTCCTCAAGACCATGTGGAGAGAGTGTGAATGACTGTGTGGGTGTGTGAGAAGGTTTGTATAGTCCTTTAAAACTCTGAAAATAGTCCAGTTAAGGTGGATATGGGTGTGTATGAATGAAGGGTTCAGCCCAACCAGTTCGGAGTGTGGTGTGTGGGGGCAGGTTTGAGTGTAGAGTTTTGGGGGAGTGGAATGAGAAGGAAGACAACACTTAGCTGAGGGCCCAAGCCGGCCAGGGAAGATCACCACACAATGCAGGATAACAGATGATGTTGATAATGAATGGTTCATCCGACCAGCTCCTGGGTTCAGTACACTTTCAAAATCAATCAGGGTTGACCAGAAAAACTCCCCAAAAATCCAACTTGGTTGATAAGCTGGATCCTAAGTTGGATCCTACTCTCACTTGTGTCCTCTTTCAGTAGTCACTGTGTTCTCTCTCCCACAGCTCACAGGTGAGGCTTGTTTAGCGACTCCCCTAACCAAGAAAGAAATACTATAATTTCCTGTCTGTCTTCTTCTGTTGTTTTCTCTGATGTCCAGCACTTTCTTTTACCTCTTTCCTTCTCTTGTTTTCTTTTTCTTTTCTTTACTGGGGACAGTTTAGCCATCATAAATACAGACTTTTGTGCACTTCACTTACATAAAAATAAATGTTTCAAATGTTTTCCATGGTGTTTTCTGATGGAGAAAACATGTGTTTGTTCGCCACAGCTGACGTTAAATTGACCTGACTACTTTCTGCGGATTGATATGACTAACCGAAAGCCCTAATCTACATCAGCTACATTTTACCTGAAACATATATCCCAATTAATATTTTCCACTGTTCAAAATGAATCATAATCATATAATATGCTATAATGAGTTTAAAATGAGAATGTCAATACATAAGGACACATGAAATGAATAGAAATAAAATAAATGCATTTTGCCAGTAGAAAGGGTTTCTCTGCCTCTAAATACAGGCTGCTCTCGTGTTATTTCTGTAGAAAATCAATTCCTTGTTTCCTCTCTCCTCAAGTGAGGGAGAGATGGATGCAATTTAAGAGACTATACACAAAGTGTGTCTTTCTCTGTGACTTTGCTACCAGCTGCAGAGTCAAACTGGAATATTAATCTACTTTTCAGCGCTGTCTGGGAGTCCTGGCTCTGTTTCTTTGGCTGCTTGTTAAATGGTCTCTGCAGATTTTTTAAAAATCCTTTCGTTTTTAATATGGGGACATTTTCAAATCTGACATAACTCTCAAAGCATTAGCTCCCTCATGAGTGTAGACCCATCCAGTCTCTGCATGACATGTTTTTATATCATTTGACATATCATCCCTATCTTTTTCCCCCATGTTTCCACTTAGCATAGAGGAGGAGGGCAGCAGCCTCTGGAGTGAACGGAGAAAAATACTACAGTTCATGAACCAAGTTTACATTTTTGGTGTACATGTCATCTTTGTTTATGGAATATCTCGCTAAAAACTATTTTCTGTAACCCTAAGCTCACCCCTGTTGGTCCAGTGGTTTCGTTAGCATTTATCTCCTCACAGCAAAGAAGTTCGGGTCAGAGTCCACAGATTTCTATGTTAAGCAATATCTTAATGTTCTAAACAACAACTCAAATGTAATTAATAATTGCTTTTGTAAATTGAGCATGCAAAGTTGTTTATGCTGTTACTATAGTAAAGACAAACACTTGTGTTAAGCTAAAGTACACATGCCCAATTACTGCAGTGGTACTTCTCCTTAAAGGATTTCCTTTTGTATTTTTAGCATTTTATATTAAACATATCTATACATCCTTTTGTGTATATTGTATGCATGAAGAGGTACTAAATAAGGGAAAAGGGAAAAAGAAGGGATTTCTCTTGAAGAGCTGAGAAATTAAGGGCTAATAATATAATTATGAAAACATATGTGTATGCACATTTCATACAAGACCCTCCAATAGATAAACAGAACAGATAGAAACAAATGCAAAAAGTATACAATTAAAAAATGCGTTTAGTATATGTGAGCTAAGACAAAAAAAGTGACATTGCTACTGTAGATGCATTAGCACAGTCAGGGGCCCTCCACAGCGGGTTCAAGTCCAGCCTGAACCGGGTTACTGAGTGTGACCCTGGATGTGGGGAGGTGCCAGTTCACCTCCTAAAGGCGCTGCAGAGATGCCCTTGAGCGAGGTACTGGACCCCTGACCACTAAGGAATTACGCTCAATTCCAAACTGACCCCTACACCCTCTACTAACCCACTTCCAATCCGTTTGCAAGTTCGCCTTCATTAAGTGCGGTTTCAAGCTAACTACTTGAGTGGGAGTTATCAAGCCCTCCAACAGCGAGTCTGCGTTGATCCTGACCTCACCTTCTGCCCTATTGGATAATGGAAGATGCTGTTTTCAAATAGTTCTGTGCAAACATCTACTCGTTAATTGCGCATAATAAAGGCATTTATTATCGTCATTCAAATGTAGTATTGTATATTAGCAGAGACTGTTGCAAAAAACCAAGCAGCTCATAAACAGCAGATATGAAAACAAAGAGAAATACTGTATATCAAAACATAGTTTGACCAAAGATTGATGGAGTTTTATTATAAATTGTATTTTCATTTATTACATGGTTTAGTTGAATACTCGATTTTGATTGGTCAATTCAGAACATGTGACACGATGTTAATCCAGTAGTGCAGACCGCTGTCAAGGATTTACTGAACGTTGATAAGGAGGATCAAGAAAGAGAAAGGAAAAGATGTTAAAATACGGAGCGCTGGACGTCAAATAAATCAGCAGAAGAAGACAGACAGGAAGTGAACACTGACAGGAACACGGTCTGGGCTCTGCAGAGTTTAAGGACTTGAGGATCAGAAACTGTAAACAGACTTGAACAGTTACAGAAAACATCGATCAGTGCTGCGTAAAGTTGTTGTTGTCGCAGTTCCAGCCGATGGTGCGCCGTGTTTTTTCTTAGCGGAAGAAATACGATCATTTTTGAGTCATTAAAATCATTTCAATTAGTATTGGGAGTCGAGTCGTTAGTTTGTTTAGTATCTGTCCGGGTAATAAGCAGATCAAGATCCCTCAGCTTCGCGTTGGGCTCCCTGATCAGCCTTTCGGGTGTTCTTTTCCCAATAATGACCGCCTCACTGCACATTATCCTTTACTTATGTCCTAGAGATGCTGATTTGAAACCATTGTTACAAAAATGACCAAAGCCTGCCGCTGTATTTACATCCTTCCCCTGAAGAAGGGATGCTCATTTAGTTGGGAGTGAGACTACAGGAGTTCACAGAGTGTATCCGTTTGGAATTGGGCTTTTCTATGTCGCACCCCCATCCCTAAAGCCAATCCGCCATCACCAAAACAAAGAAAAAGAAACCTGTATTGGTCGTCTGTGCAACAAGCTTACTATGACCCGTATTTAGACTTATTGTAGTGTTTGTATTAATGAGGACGGGAGCAAAGGACGAAGTCAGTTGACATCTCACAAAAGAGTGACGAAATGATCAAAGGGGGGTGGCAAAACCAGGTTGTTTATTAAATGATTGTAGGCTATTTTATTTTACATATTAGTTTAAAGTAAACTACGTTATTATGTAACCCCCTGCTGTGACTACACAATGTAGTTACTTAATTTTACCTAAACCTAACAGAGTAGTTTTGTTTTACAACCTAAACCAGTTCACAACAATAAATAAAACAACAATAAATGGTGTTTTTGATAATTGGCAAATTACATAAACTGTCATGTAGGTATGAGCACCTGATGGGTATTATAGGCTACTGTGTGCATATGTTCCATTTGTCCTGTTCAACACCAGCTAGTGAACTTTGTCGAACCCTTTATCCATTTTTTTCTTCCCCATTTCATAATTTTATTACAAATTAATCATGCAACTTAACTGGATCAGAACAGAAAATTAAAACCTTTTTCAGGTTGTTGTGTTTCTACTTCTGTTACTTTCTGCCTGCAGTGCCAAACCCGTGTGGGCTCTCCGTGACTTTGATCACAAGTGAAGAACGAGGAAAAACAAGCACTGTGTGGGCCACTGATAGACTAAATGAAAGGCGCACAGAGGAGATGCGAGGGACTCGGAAACCCCAGGTGCACTTCTATCCAGAGAGAGTTATGAAGCCATTACCATGAGGTGGTTCATGAGCAGTTTCTGCGTTAAAGTCAGACATTTAGCTGTATTTTAACTTACATTAAATTATCCCATTAACTTGTTTTTTCGTCTTTTTGGCTGGTGCAGTGACTTTAAGGTCAAGAGGACTCTCTTCAGTAACACAAAAGGTACCCATCGAAGCCATTATCTGCCCTGGTGCTTTTTTATTTTAAGTGACAGTAATTTTAGTGCCAGAACACTAATTGCGTCTCGTTGGGATATGTGGGAGGATTAAAAGAGAGAAAGGCAAAGAAAGACAGAGACAGGTGACTCTATTCAGGAAGATAAAGTTAATCATGCTTTCTGAATTTTGGCAACAACATAAGTCACACCACTTACTTTTTTTTCTTACCATTTGTTCACACATATCAGGGTTAGGATGAACTTCCGCCCCCATGAAAGACTACCAGGTTAAGCTTTTCTCTGGGGTTATACCGCATTTAGCTGCATAATCAAAAAGCTGCAGTACTGCAAAAGCAACATTTGACTTACCATCTGTGTCACAGCACCAGTTATTCACACTCTTAAAAAAGAACAAAACTATTCTGGATGTATGACACAATCCTCTTGTTGTTACGGAGAAAGCCTGGGACAAATGGCTTTTAAAAGTGACTTCATGCTAAGATATTTCTTGCAGGCTACCTTAGTGAACATTTACAATGCATATAATTAGCAGCATAGAAGAAAATATGCTCTACATTCAACAATATTTGTAGGATAACATTGGACACCATGAATGTGAATTGTTACCTGACTATTACATGTATCACGGTTACTAATTTTATTATGTCTCAGTTATTTTAAGATTTTGGAGGGAATGGCCTTTTTTCAAAAGGTTGATTGATCTTGTTTTGTGTGTGTTAAAGAGAATAGTCTAAGACATGTTAATGATGATAAATATAAGATTCTGTAGCACCTCTGCTTCATGATTATTATTTTTGTATCTAATAAACTCATAATGTTTATTGACAGGTTCTTTTTTGTGCATAAACCTATTGAAAAGTGCATATTAAAGAAAAGCATTACAGATTCATCACAATGAAAATACCACACTGATTAAATGCTGCTTTGAAGCTGTAACCTAAATGGCGTTTGATTAAAGTAGAGTTTGTGAATCCATTAACACAATAAATAAATACAAAGTGCTATAGAATACCGGAGGAAAGATAGAAACTGTTCACATTATTCAGTTAAAAAAAGTGGGGAAATCACTACATGTGCTTTTGTTATGCAGCTCTTCAGAGGTTGAACTCCTGTTGTATCTGCTGTTACTTAAGAACCAAAACCTTCTTACTAGTTTGAGCTGATGTTTCTGCAGGCGCTTCATCAGTTTATGTCAAAAATAATAAGACATTGACCTAAAAGAGTCACTTTAAATCTTCTCTCAAATATTTTTCCTTTGCAACACATTGTGACATTGCTTTCCAATTTGATTGAGCTTTTTTCAGTTTTTAGAGATGTGCGAAAGACTCAACATGTAAACAACCCTTTAGGTCACCAAAACTCTAATAATTGTGGTGAAAGCTGTTGAGTGGACTGGACTTTTGAACCCTATACATTTTTCTGATGGATAATTCTGCACTTTTAAAATCTATTGCAACCAACATGAATTCACCAAGCTGCTGTTCCTTTTTAAATGAAGGAACGTCTAACATTAAACAGCCATCTTTTCAAGCCTACAGGGGAAGAGTGTTTGATACTAAAAAGACATATTTTGGGTAAACCGTCAATGTAAAGCCTAATCTTCAAATGGCTTACAAACATATGGTACGTTATATACAGGCACTCACACAGAACTCCCAGGTGACTATACACTTTGAAGCACTACATGCTTCTCCCACTTGTTCATCCTCAGTTGCTAAGCAGGGCTCTCTCTGTAGCTCCCCTAACAACTCTTCTGAAGGCTTTCGCTCTTCCTCGAATACCCTTTTACTGCCAGCCATCCAAACTCAAATCCATCGCTCTCTAATCCAACCTGTTTTCCATCCTTTTTTTGTCTTCCACTTGTCTTCAGTCGTTTTCTGGTCATCAACACTCCAGTTGGGTTTAGGGTTAGGGTTACCAACTTTATAGCATGTCTCCCTGTTCTTTCTGTCTTGTCCTCTCCCATTTTTTATTTCCTTTTTATATTTCTGTTCATTTACTCGCTTCATCTACTTTCCCATGCTTTCCCTCAATGCCTACGTCTCTATCTCTACTTTTTTCTCCTACGTCTCTCCAGTCTATAACCATCCCACACGTTCTCTTGAAGTCTCTCCATCTAATCCTGATTTTCTTTTGAAGCATCCTCTGTGTTTCTGTCTCCTGCTTTTCCTTTAATTGACCTGTCTTCTTACTATTTGAACAAGCTATGTCTCAACATAAAGGCATGTTTGGCACCTTTAAGACATCGAGCACATTGATCGTGGACAAAGGCATTTTAAGCAGCTCTTTAAAACTTTCTTTGTTGGTACGACAGCGTTTTGACACATCGGGAGTAAAACCTCTTGTTGGAATCCATTAGTCTTGCCAGAGTGAAGTCAATAGGGACCTAAGCCAATTCTCATTCAAACCAAATTCGCTTTCTTGTAATTTCATCATGCTGTTTCCACTTCTGTTGTCTTGGTGCAGGTTTAACCTTGCCACACCAAATATATACCACAATTTGGTTTGCATACAGATTAGATTAACGGGGTTTGTTGTATTTTAAGTACAAATTTAACACACAATGTAACTTTTTAATGAGGATTTAACACCTGCTTCCCATCGCAAAATAATTATTTCATCAGCAATAAAACACAATTTCTTGATAAATGGACTAAGGGTTAGCCATTTCATTATGTCTAATATGAAAAATCTTCCCTGATTTCATGTTTCCTACTGTTACACAATGTTTGACCATTTCCTTTAGTTGTCAGAAAGTCTATTTTTTGTTCAATCCCACAGCCTGTACATTTGAATTATTGTTGTAAAAGTGAGAAAATGTCTAGCAGTAAGCAGTAGGCAGTCATTACAAAGAAAAGTATTAAAATGTCCACATAAACCTTCACTTATTTGAATGAATGGGATTTTTGGCAAGTGCTTACTATCTTAGTACAGTGGTGCCCAAACACTGGTCCGGGGACGGGTACCAGTCCGTGGGACATTTTATTATTAAATGTTTTATTGATTATCAGTCTGAAAAATGACCAGATACAACCGTCTGAGCTTCTGTTTCTCTTGACCAGACACTCATATCAGTCACGTGACACAAGCCTGTAAGCTAGCAACAGGTAACCTTAAAAGTATGTTTCAGACAAGAACTCTGCCGGTGTTCTGGACAAAAATCAAGGCAGAATATCCTGAGATAGCAGTGAAGTTAAAGCATGCGCCATCGCGCACAGCGGCGGTGATTTGGATGAGTACAGGAATTCCAGGTATGCACTCCGGAGAGCTATTAGCAGTGCGAAAAGACAATACAGGGACAAGGTGGAGTCTAACTACAAGGGCTCCAACGCCAGAAGCATGTGGTCTGGACTAAAAACAATAACAGACTACAAAAGGACAACGAGTGGTGCTGAGGAAGTGTCTGCATCTCTCCCAGATGAACTGAACACATTTTATGCACGCTTTGAGAGGCCCCCGGCTGTGGAGGCACAGAAGGCCCAGGATCCCTGCTCACTGGTTTTAACCAGTGCAGATGTGTGTAGATCTCTGAAAAGGATCAACACACACAGGGCTCCTGGACCTGATGGCATCCCTGGCCGTGCTCTCAAGGTGTGTGCAGTTCAGCTGGCAGATGTGTTCACAGACATTTTCAATAGGTCACTGCTCCAGTCTGTAGTCCCCACATGTTTTAAAGAGTCCATCATTGTCCCTGTCCCCAAAAAGACAAACCCATCTGCCTCAATGACTACCGCCCAAATGCACTCACCTCCATCATCATGAAGTGCTTTGAGCGGTTAGTCAAAACTTGTATCACCTCCTCCCTCCCTGACTCACTGGACCCCCTGCAGTTTTCCTACAGGGCAAACAGGTCCACGGATGATGCCATCTCCTTCACCCTCCACACTGCCCTCTCCCACCTGGACCAGAGGAACACTTATGTGAGAATGCTGTTTATTGATTACAGTTCAGCATTCAACACCATTGTGCCCTCCAAGCTCATCATTAAGCTCAGGGACCTTGGGCTCAACAGCACCCTCTGTGACTGGATCATGAGCTTGCTAACGGGCAGATCCCAGGCAGTGCGGATGGGGAACATCACATCCTCCACCTTGACCCTCAACACCGGAGCCCCTCAGGGTTGTGTGCTCAGCCCTCTCCTCTACTCTATGTTCACGCACGACTGCGTGGTCACACACAGCTCCAACACCATCATCAAGTTTGCTGACGACACGACCGTCATCGGCCTGATCACAAACGGCGACGAGACGGGTACAGAGAGGAGGTCAGAGCCCTGACATCTTGGTGCCAGGACAACAACCTCCATCTCAACGTCAGCAAAACAAAGAAGCTGATTGTGGACTACAGGAAGAGGCAGAGAGAGGCACACACACCCATCACCATCGACGGGACTCCTGTGGAGAGAGTCAGCAGCTTCAGGTTCCTCGGGGTAAACATCAGTGAGGACCTGACATGGACACATCACACCAGGGTCATATCCAAGACGGCTCGACAGCGGCTCTTCTTCCTCCGCAGGCTGCGGAAGTTCAACATGGACTCCAGGATACTCTGCAACGTCTACAGGTGCACCATCGAGAGTATCCTGACTGGCCGCATCACTGCCTGGTATGGCAGTTGCACCGCCCTCAACCGTGAGACTCTACAGAGGGTGGTGAAAACTGCTCAGCACATCACCAGGACAGAGCTGCCATCCATGGAGGACCTCTACACATATATATATATATATATATATATATATATATATATATGTATATATTATACACATCTGCCATACATATCTGTTTAATACATGCATCTGTCCATACCTCCTCATTCAACAGTGTAAAGTGTTTAAATACTTTCAATGTATTCCACATATGTATATATTTCACATCCTTAAATCTTTATTGTTGTTATTGTAAATATTCTTCTCTCTTTTTGCACTATTTTATTTATCTTATTTGCACCATGTATGTTGAGTTGTTGGAGGAGCATGGGATATAAGATTTTCATTGCAAACATATATGTTGTATATGCTGTGCATATCACCAATAAAACCTTGAAACCTTGAAAACCGTGCTTCCATTTCCAACATCATATCTTTGTGAAGCAAGTTATATTTGTAGTGACAGCGACCAAAACATAAGGAACACACTTCGGGGGTCATTGTCTCCCATTACCCCTACATTGGTCTGGCCCATTGCATAGACACCTTAAAAGCCAGTCCGTGAAAATATTGTCTTATATAAAACCGGTTTGTGGAGGAAAAAAGGTTGGGGACTGCTGCCTTTGTAGGCTCCAAGAGCCACTGCTGCAGTTCCATTTGCTGAACGTGTGGATGGGCAGGAAAATCTTCAGGCCTAATAACAATATTTAACCTCAATCAGTATCTTTGCCTCACTTCTCTCTTTCTGTGGCTCTGCCTTTCTACTCTTCCATGCCCCACTTCAGAGGCCCTACTTACCATTTGAAGACCTTTCTCCTTGCAAAGGATCACGTCTGTATTTGTCCAGTTGTCAAACTAATGTCCTGCCCATCAGCCTCCGCTCGTCTTTGTAAAAGCCATTTAATTGTAAGCCTCACTATGCCACAGCCTCACATACTCATAACATGGAGCAGAATCTTATGCTAAGTTTCCCCTGCATTGGTACCGCTCAACTTGAATGGACTCCACTCGCTATTTCTACCCCGTAGCTTCCAATGGCAGATATTTCTTGTCATAGTTTATCGCCGCATGAAATTGCTTTGACGTTATCACAAACACAGTGTGGTCTTGCTGATTCCTTTAATGCGTAACCTAACAGAGGAACATCCTTGGCAATTGGCATAGTTTTGCGCTCTGCATTTTTTTTCTGAATGGGAATAAAAAAATGGTGGTTGCTCTTGAGGATAGCTCGGCTAATAGAAAATGGCGTGTTTGCCGAGGATGTCCAGTGACACGCTAGTGTGGATTCTTCCTCATCAATCAGTGATCGGCAGTATTATTACTTAAACTTCTATCGGCTTAGCTCACTTGGAACGTTAAGCGAGGTTGTACTAAAAAAGGTTTCAGGTACTATCCACAACTATTTCTAATGGAAAACCCCCAAAAGTCTTGTTTTAATCACCACTGAGGAGCCAGGGTGTAGTTATGCCTGCTGAAGTGTCCTTTAGCTAAATGCTTAAACCCCCCTGCTTCCATGTGTTTCTCACTTAATTCGATTTATGCTGTATTTCTAACCGACATACCAAAGTATCCATGGGGTGACAGGAAGATAGCACACTTCACATTAAGACAAAACAACGGTCTAGATACAGAGAGTTCACACTGAGTTAAAATCATATTCAAGTCTACTGAAGCTGCCGTTAATACAGGAGTTACTTTAATACAATATTTCCCTTTTCGTCTATGAGTCAGCAATAGCAGTTTGTGTTTAATGCAGCGGAAAGACATTAATAGGAACCACAGCTCTGCACAAAATATCTTACAACGCTAATACGGAAGCTAAGCTAGGCATGTAACACAGGTTTCTGATAATTGGAATGTAATTTATTTCAAAATGGTTCCAACCAAATAGTAAGGCTTATACTGTACGTATAAATGAATATACATAAAGCTCAGACCAGATTATGTGTGTAATAAGGCTGAAGAGATCACTTTTTGTAGCATAATTGTCACGCTAATGTTCTGAAAGAGCTAGATAGAGAGGACCGAAGAAAACAAGTGCGGGAAATACTGGATATCGAAGGCACAGGAGATCTCTTTCTGTGACTAATTCTCTCCTGATCTCTCATTCTCCCCCCCATTTAGAAAAGACCTGTTCACTCCCCCTCTCTCTGACACACACCCACGCACACACATGCACACACTCACAAAATCTAGCATACACCCACACTCACAATCCCTCTCTTTCTCTATTACACACACACACACACACACACACACACACACACACACACACACACACACACACACACACACACACACACACCCAAGCCGGAATTGCCTGGAGTGTTTGCAACCCACACTGTTTCCTATGTGTGGGTAAACCTACACACACTCACACACACTGTGATCTGAGACAGAGGAAAAATTATATTTTGTCTTTTGATCCAAAGCTGTTTGATTCTCTCCGCCTCGCTTGCACAGCCACTTAGCAGCTGTACGCTTGTGTAACCAGTCTGTGTCGTTTTGTACAAACACCATTGGATTTCTTTTAGCCTGAATGATGCTCTTCGAAGCATTTTTGTACGTATTTTAACGTCACAGATACGGAATACTCCTATCATTCGTTCTCTGACCCTATAATTCAGTAGATTATGACCCAGTACCCATTCTGACAGATTTTGATGTTGTTGACTCGATATTCATTTCACTGAATTTTTTTCCACATTGTACATGGAGAGATTATAATGCGATGACTTGCAATGAGTAACCTGGCTCTAAGCCACACTCTGGTTAAGGTCTTACTCATTTTAAGCTGTTTACATGAACCTTTGATACCCCGCTGCAACTGAGCATCCCCCGCTGCCAGGAATAAAGCCGTTAAAGGAATATGTCCTCCATGACTGAGCAGTAGTGGGTTACTTGTTCTGCAGAGGAAGTAAGTAGTGATTCCGGCAGTAATCTGTGCAGTTTTGAGGGTGCTTTAACAAATGACTTGCAATTAAAGTACCCATAACGCTACGTGAATCTGACTTTGTGCAGATAATGAAAACCAAATGAAAAAGCAATAAGTTGTTTGCCTGCTGCTTTAAAGCCCCTTCAAGTGATACATATTTCCACCTTCATGAGTCTTTAGTTGGGTAAGTTTAGGTTAAACTCAGGCAGAGTTCTAATAACTGTCTTTTTCTTATCTTTATCGGCTGATAGAATCAAAGATATGTAATGTTACCGTTAATTTTTAGCTCAGGTAAATATGTTCAATGTTGTGAACCTTGTCCACCCTAACCCTGTAAGAGGTTTTTAAAGTTTACATTCAGTTTCCAAAGATTTTAGTAATCCTAAATTTGATTTATAAAAGCTGGATTTGGTTTGATCAAATTTGATTGACAACTGTCTCCCCCAGGCAACATATTGAAAATTTGCAATAATGAAACAACTGAACACTCATAGTGACAAGATGATTTTGAAGCTCTTCGGCTTTACCATGAAAAAGACCACTGGTCTAACCACTTGTGCCCCAGACTGGAATATGGCTTGGGGATAGGCTTTGATAGTATCAGTATCCTGGTCTTGAATGAAGAATGAAGCAACCTATAAATAAGTGAGAAATGAGTGACACTACTTAACTTAATATGGCTCTTCCTGTTTGATCTTGTGATGATTGAAATTAAAAGTTAAATTAATAAACTATTAGCAGCAGCCCTGCTATGGATTTCATTTCTACATCCTTATGTACTTGGTTCTGGTATGACCAGCAGTTTATGATTGCTAATGTTAACAAATATTCGCAATCTTTGGGGAACAAATTCTGTATGTTGTTAATTTGCAGTGTAGGACTTTCAACAGTTAATAAAAGAAGTACTTTGAAAATAGTCGCCATTTGTTCATGTTGGCACATTATGTAGAGTGCATCTGCTAGATCAAATTATTTTGACAGTGAGTCTGAAGGTAGCGGTAACATTAGTTATGAACATAGCAGTGCAGTGAGTTCAAACTTTATTTGTCTGTATACAAGTGCTACAATTTCTAAAGAGCAAAGTCATGTCCTTGCCACCTTCTGATGTGGAAGGGGTTTATTCCTGAGGCTAGCAACTTGTCCGACTCAGGTTAAATTAAAGGTCACCTATTGTGCAAAATCCACTTTTTCATGCTATTTATACATAAATACAGTATGTGTGTCCTAAGGGATTCGGAAAGTTTCAGAAAATAAATACTATCCCTCTTTTGGTCCTGATCCATCTATATGAAAACCTGCCTGAAAATGAGCAAATCAGATTTTTTACTTTTTGATGTCACAATGTTTTTTGGGGTTGTTGGTTATTTATTAGCCATTAGCCAATAACCAACCAATGTAACACCCACCCACCTTATCACCTGAATCCCCTCTAAGAGCACCATTGTGTTTTTTAAACCAATCGTCTCTCAGAGGGGCGTGGCCAGCACTTCTGGAACAGGGCTGAAACGGAGGGGGTTTATGGCATGCTACAATGCATGCATGACCTGTTGGGTAGTCCCGGCAAAACACTTCAGAGAGGTGGCCCAACCTTTAAGGTGGACCAGCTAGCTATCCTTCTAGTCACAAGACACTTTTTCAAAGATTTGCCTCTTGTTTCTCTTTGTCCTATCAACTCTTTAACTAAAAGCATAAATCAGTCTAAATGCTCATGTTGGTTCACAGCTAAGTGGTTCATTATTGACATTTTGTAGTAGGAGTTAAAAAAAAGGAAAAAAAGTTAACCCATGTCTGGCCCAAGATTTCCTGTTTTGTGCACCGGGCTTGTTTACAGTTTAATAAGCAACTTTCACACATGCTTGGATAGATTTGGAGTTGAGAGACAATGTTTAAGACCGGAAAGCTATTTTCTCTCAATTAACAGGGTTTCTTTTTCTTTAAATTGGCATCATAAGGACAGATGGGTTCCAAGATTGCATTTTAACCAATGTGTTCCGCTTCCTGTGCTTTCCCCACCTGAAGGCAATTAAAGGCCACTCAAAGTGATTGGTCAATACTACCTACTGCGATATCAAAATCTTAACCTGTTGCCTACAGACTCTGTATTCATACGCAGATGTCTGTTTATAGAGATTAGTGCTAACATCAAGTCTATTTCGAGATTAGGGTGGTTAGGATACATTTTCTTTGTATTAAGATAAATAACTGGAAGGAACACTCCTAGGATACAAAATATACCGTATCTTGAAAAATCAGCTTTACAAATTAATATTAAAGCAACTAGTAAGGCACTTTTGTAAGAACTGCTCTCCACAACTTTCCCTCTTTCAGGGCCTAGGAGCCTGCCTGAGGCTTAGCCTTTTCTATATCCTCTTTCCACACTTACTGGCTCTCCCTTCTTCCCACTCTTATTCTCACTCTCTGTCTTGATCTCCTCTTCTAAATGAAGCTGTTTATGTAACGCTGGATTTGTAATGCGACGAGCAGACGGTTTACCGAATTTGCATAACATGATCAAACATGCTCTGTGTAGCTCTCGATCATTCATCTAGCCCCCGAAGGCAGGAGACAGGTGTGGTTAAGTTGTTGATCGAAAGGTAGGTTTTCATGTGGTCATCAGAAAGCTACAAATAACAGATTCAAGTTTAGAACGTTAAAGCAACATAGATAATCAGCCAAAGAGAAAGCCGAGTGGAGGGTTAGTGAAGCAGGAAACTCCATAGTGACGCCTGGTGGGCAGGTAAGGAATTGGGTGAAGAGATTAAAGTCAAACATAAAATGTGATCAGGCTTGATTAATGGCTTGCATGTAAATGGATTACATAATCTGGGTACAAAAAAGGTATTCCCTGATAGTTGCACAAAAAAAAAGATGTGATCAGATAACTGGTACAATTAAAAAACAATAGGGCACATTTCATTTCAGCTGTACTCTTCTGTAGGCTAATACTTTAAGTGTGACTCTATACGCCTAGTGCCTGAATCTGCTTCATGGTTTTCACTTTCTTTGATTAATGTGTTCTTTTTTTTCTCCCAGCAGGTGAACCTATATGTTCATAAAATTGTGTGTGTGAGCTTAACTGTGTTTATTAAACTAAAACTGCACTTTTTTCTGTTAGCTCAGATTTTATTTCAGCTTTTTTAAACTGTAGTGTGTGCTCATGTGTTCCATTGTTGGTGTATAGCCTACTGCCTGAATACGCTCCATGAAAGGTAAGTTATTCTATAAGTTAAATCTCTGAACAGAGGACACATTTTTAAAATACATATCTTGGTTTCTTCCTTTCTAAGGTTATATTGATCTGTTGTCTTACATAAAACATCTCATTGCAGTTTTGTTTTCTTGTATTTATCAGCAATGCATTTGATATTGAGGTAATTCCAAAGTAATGGAAAATAATCAGGTAACGTTATTTTTATATTTAGATCCGCGGATTAAGTTACTAGTAATCGTAATGGAATACATATTAGAATAACCCTCCCAACCCGGGCTGTTGCATATATTTCTATGAGTGCGTGTGCATGTGTGTGTGTGTGTGTGTGTGTGTGTGTGTGTGTGTGTGTGTGTGTGTGTGTGTGTGTGTGTGTGTGTGTGTGTAACCAATAATCCCTCCAGTATCCAGTGTTTTTCCTCAGGCGTAATTTTTTGTGAACTGACTCTCTCCAAGTCTGAGGCATCATTTTATCTCTAAAGTAGTAATTGTAGATTTGTAAAATGGTGAAAAAGTTCTGACAAAGCCTCAGGCAACAGACATTACTCATTAATCTGAAACTGAGGTACTGTAAGGGAAGCCAAAAGAAAGCTTCTGTGACAAAAAATGTATTGATTATCAGTGCTAGAAATACTAAGATGCCTTTTGAACAAGTAGTAAGTGTTACAAAAGGATGTTTTCAAGTTTACTGACATTTTATTTCAATCAGGAGAGACTTGTTTTGATGTAACAATATATATTTATTGCCAAGAACAC
Organism: Eleginops maclovinus; assembly: GCF_036324505.1. NCBI lineage: Eukaryota > Metazoa > Chordata > Actinopteri > Perciformes > Eleginopidae > Eleginops > Eleginops maclovinus. Next base: position 22,059,808 of record NC_086371.1, read on the forward strand.
ACAGTTGAATTTAAGGGTGTTTGGCGATTGGCTCCTGTTGTGCAGGAGTATCATTCGGGAGGGGAATACCGAGCTGATAAAATCCCCCCTGGGGTTTACACAATGGTGGTGTTGGAGGCATGAAGGGATTGATGGAGGTTGGCTTGAAGAGAAATGGTTTAAGCCTGACGTGAAACCTGGATTCGGAGGAATGGGAGGTGGAAGGGGTGGAGGAGGGCTGCGTCTAGTCACCTTCAATGACAGCTGTCAGGAGGGGAGAGAGCAGATTTATAAAACCGAAAGTGGTAGGTTTAGCTGAGGAGAACGCCCCCGATCACTGATTGGAGGGATGAACATGCAGTAGTAAGATGGAAATATGTGAATAACAGAATATAGAGACTGTATTCCTGATTGAACTTCATAAAAATCCATGTGAAACCATATTTGGCCCACTGGTAAGAAACAGACCAGACTTCTTCCAGCGAGAAATAATCCAATTTGAATTCCCTTTAAAGTATTTAGTTAACAGAGTTAATGTTCTGTGCCTGCAGTCAGGATTTGTGCAGTTTTGTTCATTCTTAACTTGATCACTAACAAAGATTCATACTTCAGGAGAAAATTATTTTTAGTGCACCCAAACATCAAAGACTAGTTTAAGCTTAAACAGGACTGTGATATAAATCCGGATTTGAACTAACATTCATATTTTAGTTTGTCCCTCCATATTTATCCATTTTCGGAGAAGAAATCCTACCCTATAGGCTTGGAATTGAGGAGCAATGAACACAGAGCGTCCCAGAACCCAAATCTTTCATCATTAACTGCTGTCGCACAGACAGCACACAGTACTCATGAGAAACACACAATGGGGAACACTTATGGTCCTACGGAGGCCGATTTGCCCAGGATGGATGGCTGGATATGTGCACCAAATGTAATGTCACTTTAACTAGCAATCTGTGTAGCAGGTTATCAATGATAAACTGACCGGATTCATCAACTAAGATGCATGCATTCCTGAAGTTGAATCATTATTGAATTCAAAGCACAGACCCCTGCTAACGCTGTTTCCAATGTTAAAGAAAGTAACACTGCGTTTTGCAGTGTCGTCTTATGCGGGCCACAGGACAACATTGAAAAATATGTTAATTAACAAAGTTAGATTTGATTTTAAAAAAACGTTGGCTGAAACTTGGTTGCTTTCACTCATCCTAACCCTGCTTTCCACATACATTATGAATCCAACTTCAAAATAAATCAGAAAGAATAAACTATAAACTAGGATCATGACTTTTCTGGTCAAGGTTGGCAAGTTTTACCTGGATATTCTGTCCTTTACAGGTTTTAAATTCATCCCCCGTACGGAGTCTACTGAACTCTACCTGTGAAAGCAGGTCAGGTAAGGTAATTCCAGAAGCCCGGGGGCCGTTGGGGCACTTTGATGATATCCCCTACTATCTTCACACATCCTGATCTTGCGCCAGTGTAATACACTCCATCACTGCTTTCCCCATCCACCTTTCTATGTCTGTCAGCCATTCTCCTCTTGGCCTTCATGCACCTCTACTTCCCTCGACTGCACCGTGCATGATGGTACATTTGCTAGGGACCGTTTATTCCTGTAGTGCGTCCAAACCATGTGTCGCTGTGTAGCAGTCTCTGAAGGCACTTTAAGAAACCCTGCCAGTGTCTGTTTCTCCTGTTTCACAGAGTAGTTTGTACGGTGCAACACATTTTTCATCATCGATAGAGCTCAATGGATTTAAATCAGTGCATCCGCTTTATATTTCTTTGCTACTCCATATCTTTTTTTGTTTTGCAGGCTGACTGGTAGCAATGGCCAACCCTCTCCTCAACTGGAGGTACACAAAATGATAAACTGTTTCCAGCACTTTCCCATTAGCTTTTACTTAAAGGTCCCCTATTATGCAAAATGCACTTTTAAGAGTAAAGATGTTAATATATATATATATATATATATATACATATAATGTCTCTGTTCTAGTGGTAAACACTGAGAAATGTTTCAGAAATAATGCTTGATGTGGTTTGGAACATAATATGGGGTTTAATCAGGGCAGCGTTTCGCTGAGTATCTCTGTTAGAAACTTCTCTCTTCAGACAGAGAGATCATGATGCTCCAAAGGAGCGTGGCCAGCTTCAGCAGCTCAAATTTAAAGCGACAGTCACAGAATCAGCACTTCAGCAACAGGGCTGAAATAGAGGGGTATGAGGTATGCTACAATGGGTGATCTGTTTGGTATTTTGAGCAAATCTTTTCACAGAAAGTGTTGTATTGATATTGCCCTACAATATATTGTTCAAATATAGCATAATAGGAGACCTTTAATGCTGTTCCTCATCATTCACCTGATATGCTACCATCTACAAATGAATGTGCCTTGACTTTATCATTGTGCCGTCTGGTGCAGTTTTTTGATTAATAAGTCAATATAAAAACAATCAAACATGAAAATTATAGTAACAATATTGGCTTCACCAGTACAGTCGGTGCTGACAGTCAAGAGGTAAAATCAAACAGTGTCAGATATTTCTTTATCCATTTGCTGCCAGTTGTTCTCATTTTGATTTGATTGAAGGTGAAGTCTGGACAGTTGGATTTAAATTAAAATATTCATACTACATCACAAGATCAAGGTCATTATTTATCAATTGACTTACATGCAAACTCACTCATCTTGTCAAATAAATATAGTGATTGAAAAGGACAATATCTGCCAAGTGGAGTAAAAGAATTAAGTAGCATAAAATGGAAGAACAAGTATCTCACAAATGAACTTCAGCACATTACTTGAGTAAACGTACTTTGTTGATTTCCAACCCTGCACAGGATTAATAACATTTTAAGGGAACTTCATGAAAACTGCTAGCAAACAGAAAAACTGTGCATTATGGATGAGCGAGAAAGTAATATTTCATAATCAGCTTTTTCCAGGTTCTAGTGAAATACCACAGCTCAGCTGGAGTTCACAGGAAGTTCACTCACCTCCAACTCTGTCCTTTCTGCCCACGTCTCTCCCCGCACAAACTAACCCATATTTGCACCAGAATTGCTAACAGTTGTTTTTATATCCTGGTGCAAATAAGTCAGAATCAGTGCACGTGTGTAGGTGTGAGAAAGAAACACAAGGTCTGAAAGAGAGCAAGAGGGAAGGATCTGTAGTAACAGAATGAAAGTCTTTTAAAAAGGGATTTTAAAATCAAAGTTCTACCCTCTGTACCTCCTTTCTAGATGATAAAATGTAATGATCCATATATTGAACTAGCCATCTTCAATCTCTCTTTCTTCCTCTATCTCTCACTTTACCACTTCCTTATCCCTCAGTTGATCTCTCTCTCTCCCACCTGTCTCCACCCGCCAACTTCACTCCCTACCCCCTCCATCACCCTCTTCCCAGAGCCCCTCTGTGTGTCCTCCCTCTCTCCCCAAATCTCCATCCATACATCCATCCATCCCTCTCTCTCATCTCTCTCTTTATCCCTCTCAAAGGGAAATATCGCAGAGAACTTGGCAGCCACTCCAAAGATACAGAGTGGGCTGATGGAGAGAGAGACAGAGCATTAGAGGGAAAAAGAGAGGTAAAGAGGAGAGGCGAGTCAGAACAAAAGCGCTCTTGCATCTCATTTTCGGATGGCGTTTTTTGTTTTGCTTTGCATAATTTATCTTTTGCGCTCTTGTGCAAGTTCTGCATCTGATAGACATGTTTATTTTATACTGACATCAAAAATGTAAAAAAGAAAAACACTGGTTGTTTCAAAATGACCAAAACAAGATGTAAATGATCGGTGTTGAGAATACATAACCCCTCCTGTCACATTTGTCTGCTGTCAGAAAACAACATTATATCAGTGTCACACTTTACTGATGCCTGCAGAAGCACTCTGCAGAGGCCCTCCACATGGAGGTCAGAGGTCAGGGTCAGCAGCAGCAGCACTGGGGCCTGCTGTTTGTTTTTTTTTTTACTTGCTTGAGGAGACAGCAGCAGGGGGACTCTTGCCAATGTGGGGGGGTGGGGGACTGATTTCAACTCCTTTGATGAAGAGCCAAAGTCTTTAAGCAGCATATTAGTCTGAGGCTAGCCCTGATGGAAGCTTATATCAAAGAGGCATGAGCATGCTGTAATTGTGGCGTGGAACCAGATTTAAACCAGCCATCTTGGATGTTGTCAGTCATTAAATGACCGTTATGAGGTTTTAACCCTACCGTCATAACTAGGGCTCTCAACATTGAAGCTTGCGATATGTCTAAAAACCTTAACGCGTTGAAAAGAATGATGCAAATGAATCACATAATTCAGAAATCATGTAATAATTAAGTTAACATTCTTTAATCTGATTACTCTTACAACTTTGTCATGCATTCATTCATTACAATACCATGGAATTTGTTTTATCCCCCTAAAAATACAAGTGAATTTAAACTTGTTATTGTCATGGTAAATCAAAGAGGCAGACTCATTTCAGTCATTACTTCATAACCGAAGCAAATCTGGATCAGTTCATTTGTACCCCTGTTTTTAGAGATGTGCGTAAGGAGAGAGAGAGGGTTGTATTTTCTGACACTTTGTGAGTCTCCTACATATTTATGTATAAAAGACATCAAAAAGTGCTTCTTGCATAATAGGGGACCTTTAGGCTAACAGTGTTTGAACTCGGTATAGCTGTTGACCAATTTGTTGAGTAAGCTGAGTCAGAATGCCAATTACTTACTTGCCATTGTTTTCTGTACCTTGTAACACACACAGAATCTTCAACTCTCACAGTTTCCAAACCTCTGTTATGGAGTTAAAATGTAATCTTTAATCTGTCAAGCTTCATTAAAGCAGCCACAAGTTAGATCAGAGGTTTTTGAAGTGGGAGGCAGGCCTGGCCAGAGGGCTACAAACTGTTTCAGTGGAGGCTCAGTGAAAAATATTACATTCATATTGAATTAGTTATCAAAAGAAGATCACATGGAGTTGCCTGAATGTCTAAACGTTGGTTACAGATAGTTCAGAGACAGCAGTTTGGGGGGATTTTACTGTTTACCAAAGTCAGAAACGTACAGTATGTGTTATAGCCAGTATTTTGTTTTTATAAAAAAGGCCACCTAATGGTGACGTATGTACTCCTTCCTTCCTTCCTTCCTTCCTTCCTTCCTTCCTTCCTTCCTTCCTTCCTTCCTTCCTTCCTTCCTTCCTTCCTTCCTTCCTTCCTTCCTTCCTTCCTTCCCTTCCTTCCTTCTCCTTCCTTCCTTCCTTCCTTCCTTCCTTCCTTCCTTCCTTCCTTCCTTCCTTCCTTCCTTCCTTCCTGAGGCTAACAGTCCCAAAGTGTAAAATAAAGCGGTATAAAAACAGCTTTGTTCCATCAGACATCATTGGATGAATAAGTTGTAGAGATGCTGTTTTTTAACTGTTCATGTTTCTTTTCATATTTTTTAATGTCCTGGAGCCTAAAGAGTATATTTTAAAGATGTTAGCCATGTTGTTCGAAACGTATGTCACAATGTCAAATCTTTTTACTGCAAAACAAATCTACCTACAGGTATCATATCCCATCCCATCCCATTGCGCAATATCACCACAATTTGAGGCCAAGCAAGTCAACAACAATGTAAGTAAAACAAATACAAAGAACAGAAAATGCGTTACATTTGTCTGTTTATTGTCTAGCGGCTTGATGGAAAAATACAGAAGGAAGCCACGACAGTATGTATTTAGTGTAGTTTGAGGACATGTCAAACCGATTAGGGCAATTGTTGAAGCAAAGTTTAAGGCTTCGAACAAAAAGGGGCACCATCTTTGTTTATTTGACCAAACTGTCTTATTACCATATTGACAAATCCCATGATGGTCTTGTTCGATCGTGCTTTTATTGGGTCCATTGTGTCGTGTTCTTTAGTGGCATGGTCCAGTAACCTATCTTTAAAGAGCAGAAGCTCTCTCTGTCAGATGTTAAGTGGTCTATTAGACTGATTGGTGAGTCACAGCTTAACCTAGAGTCCCCGTACATCAGACCGCAATTATCTAGCTCCATGTGAAATGATGACTCCATACCTTAGCAATTCCAGCTCCTTTCCCTTCCTTCCTGCTTCCTTTCTTCTTCCTTCCTTCCGGAGGCTAATAGTCCCAAAGTGTAAAATAAAGTGGTATAAAAACAGCTTTGTTCCAACAGACATCTTTGGATGAATAAGTCGTACAAATGCTGATTTTTGACTCTTCATAGTGGTTTTTAATGTCCTGGAGTCTATAGAGTACATTTTAAAGACTTGAATGTTGGCCACGTTGTTTGAAACGAATGTCACAATGTCATATCTTTTTACTGTAAAACACATCTACCTACAGGTATCATAATGTAACCATGGGCTTTTAAGAAATGAGCAAAAGTAGGCAAGTCGATGTAGAGTTTGACTATGCACCTTTTTTAAATATTCTAAAAGGGAGGCCCACATTCTCACACTTTGAAAACTTGACAGTTAAAACATTGGATTACATGTAACGAGATGAGGTCATCAGGATACAAAAAAGATGCGTTCAGATTACACATGCGTAATATGATAGAAATGTTAATATAATTTGGTGTTTAGACCCTGATCACATACCTCAAGGGGGAAAAACAACCATGAGTAGAAAAGGAAACCCCCAAGGTCTAGACACTGGTGCTGATGTTGAAGATTTGGAATTGATGAGGAGATGGGATGAAGAAAAGGTGTGGTTTTTGGTTTAGCTCTCCTGGGCACTGGGTATGATATGTGCAGAGTGCTTGAGGCGGGCCGCAGAATACACACCTGAAATCACAGCTGACTGCAGGCGAGAGGAGGACAATTTTAAAGTTTGTCTGCAGCATGATGATTGGCTGCTGGAGATTGTGGTGAAATGTAATTGGTTAAAAATGGACGCACTGATGAGCTGATTATTTGCAGCTGTGGAGTGAATGAATGTATACCCAGTCTACCTGAAAGAACTTGCACTGACAATGTTAATAAAAAGAGCACATAGTGTTTTTATAAAAAAGGAGCCGATTTTATTTCTTCTTTGTAAGCTACTGTTCTGTATGCTAATACTTAGCCTACGTTGTTGTGATGTTTGCTTGATGGTCTTATTATCTGAATGCAACTTTAAAAATCAATATTGAGTTTTAGCTGAAAGTTTTAACATTACTTCCAACAGTCCCTATGCAAACGTTTGTGCTCAGAAAATGTCTAGAATAACATTCATTTCGAATTCATTCAATTACCTTCTGAAAACTTTCTGATTTTATGGAATCCGTCTGTGTATGCAAATGAATGCAAAATGTACTGTGAGATTGAGCTTTTTCTTTCAAATGAATTTGTAAACACAAAATTGAAAGTTGAGTATAAGAATTCCATTTATTTTGAAACTGTGGAAGGGTTTATGCATTTGTAATGTATATACTGGTAAAATACAAATCGATTTCAGAGAGAAATCAAAATAATATACAGTTGAATAAATGCTTATGACGCTGAAAAATGTGACATCCTTTGAGCTGAACCAGCATTAACATTAACATCTAACTTGCATTTTATAACCGCCTTTTTTATGCCATAACAAAATAAGGATTTTGTCCAAAGTAAACAAACTGGAAAAACACTTCACATGTTGTGCTCACATCAACATATCCAGATATTTGGGAGCTAATAAATCTGTTCATTTCATTAAACTGACAACATAAACTCAGCACTCAACTTTGAGACTCCTACAAAGTGGCTATGCTGCAGTTACAGAGTGGGACTGTAATGTTGTATTTACTGAGGATAAAAAGGATAAAGCCAAACCATTAAGCACCGGCCACTGTCATATTTAGAAAACTAAATATCACTCAGGATAAATGGCTTTCAGCATAGGTCAGGTTAGTATTTTTTTTGAGACACAAATTGTTAATGTTATTGCAGGAGACCCACATGTCATAGTTTTAATTTCCAAGCATTACACTCAAACAGATTTTACATATGTGTAATATCGGCAGTGACATGAGATTTTGGTAATAGAAGGATTCTGCTTCCAACTTTACTTGCAAGGTAATGTCTGACTGGAGAGCAAATATAATTATAACTTATAATACTACTACTTGTGAATAAATTTGGTCATAATCGTTTGGCTCTCAACTCAAACTCCATTCTCATATCGCAAGTTGCTGATCAGTTTGTAAACAATGTTCTGAGACTGACATCAATAAACCTCCATCATAAAATGTGGTATTAGATTCAGGTGTTTTATGCTAGTAGCAGCTAATGTAGCCTTAGGCTGCTAAACAGACAGAGAAGATATTACTGACTCAATAGCACTCAATTTAGAACACAAATGTTGAGCCTTCTGCCTTTATAGAAACCAGATACAGTATATTATAAATAGTAAAATGGACAAAGACTATTGTAAAAGCCATTTAGGCATATTATTCATGGTAATTGTTTATGTTTTGGTGAGCCAATATCATATTATTTGAGTTAACTTTAATGAACTGAATAACTATGAATTATAATTACATAGTTTTAGAAATGTTTTGTTCCGTTTAGAGACTGCTTGAGGTTTTTGTTTTGTTATTATTTATAAAAGCAGACTGTATTGCGCAGTCTTGAGTATAAATGATGCTGCCGGTATGACACAGCAGGAGGTCTGTAAGGGGAAGTCGGAAAGGCATGTCAATACTCAAATTCACCTCTCAGGCTAAGTGGCCTTTGAACATTCGATCATGCATAATCGGCCACTACAACTATATTGATAGAAAGGGTTTTCCTTTTCCTTATTGAAATCCATTTTCGTGCACTTACTGGCACAAAATTCAGTATTTCAAAGATCACAGAGTTGACAGCATTGGCCTGTTTTACTCCTCCAATGGGTTTGTTTTTGTGTTCAAATGAAGCCTCAAAAAATGAACACTTTTGTGACGCACTCTGCTGAAAAGCATCATCAAGCTTCATCTTGCCATGAAAAATTACAACAAAGTAAGTTGGTCAGGCAGTGTTGGCAAATGAGCTAAGTCCAAGGACGAGTGTGAGAGAGTTTAGCATGTAGAAGCGCAAAGCAATAAGGCAGTGAGCAAACAGGAGAGGTTTTATATACTGGCTTGATTTGAGATCAGGGTCAGGTGAGTCAACAGGTGAGAGGACTTGATGAGGTGGGAGGGGCTGGCAAGTAGAGTGATGGAACATTACTGAGACAACAAAGGGGAAGGGAAATGACTAGTGGTGTTAATCCATAAATCCATTAATGTGTGTCCCCGGTGTGTAGGAGACTCACAAAGTGTCAGAAAATACAACCCTCTCTCTTTTCCTCCTTACCCACATCTCTAAAAATGGGGGTACAAATGAGCTGATCCAGATTTGCTTTCCTTTTGATGTAATAAGGGAAATGAGGGCTGGCTTTACATTGAATTCCTGGCAACGTCCCAATATGCAGTCGGCGAGCGGAATCGCCTCCCCAGCTGTGTGTCTGTGTATTCAGCAGGATGTCTGCAGGAGGGACTTGGAGTAAAGTTGTTATATAATATATAATACACATACTGGCACTGTTCTAGTGCTGTATCAGAAACAATGCGCGACGTGTTTTGGAAGTAATATGGTCTGTGTTTAAATTAGCAAGGGTCCCTAAAACTCAGAGCTAACGCTGTACTGGAGAGCGTATGTGTAAAGAGAAACATGTTTGTATAAATATGGCCCTATAATATATCATTCAAATATAGCACAATATGGGACTGTATACCCTATATCAGGGGGAGATAGAACAGGTGGTGATTACTGAATTATTGGCAAGAAGACGACATTATGGTTTCCCGATTCATTTTAAGCATTACCATTCACAGCCTAAAAAAAAAAAGCTGATTGTGACACATGTCTAGGCTATTGTTAATAGGGTAAAAGTGTTCTTCACTATTTTTACTAGTTAAGATATATTCCCCATGATGAGCAGACTGATAACGTGTAAAATGTTTGAGAGCCGATTCAAATCTTAAACATAAATTAAGTAACATTTATTACCTCTATTTTAATCAATTGAAGAATAATTTATAGGTTTTAGATGTATTACAAGCACTTGTTCTGAACAAATGTATGCAAAGAGAATATGATTCAAGTATTGAAATGTTATGGTGGTCGCACCTGAGATGTTGTTGGTATTGTTATTATAGTTGCCTTTTCAGGATTTTTCTTTATTTGTTGTCCACGTTGTGTGAAGATATAGCTGTTTTGTTCACTCCAACAGCAGAGTAGCTTACAGAGAAAATTAGACACATCCATCACACACACACACACACACACACACACACACACACACACACACACACACACACACACACACACACACACACACACACAAACACACCACTACTACAGCAGAGTGTGTGAGAAAGGATGCATGTGCCTGTACTTGGCATACAAAAGTGCAACAAATGCCTCTGTTTATGCATGTGTGTGTGTGTGTGTGTGTGTGTGTGTGTGTGTGTGTGTGTGTGTGTGTGTGTGTGTGTGTGTGTGTGTGTGTGTGTGTGTGTGTGTGTGTGTGTGTGTGTGTGTGTGTGTGTGTGGGCGCATGTGCATATGCATATGATGGCGTGTGTATGTGCACGCCCGAGTACTTGGCATGGTGTGTCAAGCACTGTAAGCCTATTTCCCAGAGCCGGTTTGATATACAAAACACCATCCAAACACTTCCTGGGGCCCATCCAATGAAATGAACCGGGAGTGTAGCGCAGTCCCCCATTGGCTATGGAGCAGGAAGAGTTGATTTATCTGGTGGGATTGACTCCTGACAGCTTTATTGTGCAGAGCATCCCTCGATTGCTGGATTATAGCCGGATGGAGAAAGGGAGAGACAAACAGAAAAGAAAGACATGAATATACAGGAAGTTGGAAGTTAAACATGATAAAGTCACAAATAAGGCTTAAACTTTGATTTGCATATTACGAGTTATCTTCCAAGTTCTAATGTAACACTTCATTAAAACCTTCTTTGTCACTTTTGCAACATATCCTGATTTTGGTTCTTGAAAGGGCCATATAGAGTTCACAATGATGAGCGGTGGCACATTTTCCAGTGAAAAAAATATTGTTCCAACCGTGGGTTTTTGAGTTTAGACAAAGATGAAATAGTAATTGTCACTGCAGATTGTAGAAATGTAACAGTCATCTGATTATGTCTTTTTTATGTAACTGCAAGGGTATACAGTTACCTTTCTTTGTATCTTGATTACGTAGTCCGTTACTCCCCAAGCCTGTTTGTGAATTCTCTCTGGTAAAGGCATTAGCAATATCTGCGATTGATTTAAAAAGGGCAGTTAGACTGCAAAATAAGAAGGGAAGCTTTATTCTGCTGTCGGATCTATAATTTGGATGGTGCCTAACATTTTCCTGAGCTCTTCATGCTCTAATTGATCCAGCAATGTGTTTGTCTGTTGATATTTGTTTGTCTGGTGATTAGTCCAAGGGACAGATCAGAGTTCATATCTGTTCATAAAACTTCTCCAATTACAGCTAGACTGCACTTATCCATCTCTTTTTCTTACTAAACCACATCTTTTGTACACACGATTGTAAGTAAATTCATCTTATTTCAGCTTTACAATGTTGTGGTTATACTGTTATATCTCGAGAACCTGTGCAACTGTTGTGAACTGAGCTGTGAATGTTTCTGTCAATTAAATATAACAAGGAGGTTGTATGGTGAGGTCCTGCGGCATGCTGAGTTCAAATGTGTATGTGCTTTCAGTTTGAGATGATATTCAATTTGTCTGTAGGTTTTGGTGAGCAAAACAAAACCAAATGTCTGCACTTTCTCCCCAAATCTGATTTTTATTTAGTTAATCGACTTTTATTTAGCCATTGTACCAATTAAGACAGGAGTGTGTGCTCTTGGTTTCAGGAAATTATTCAACCTTTAAATCTGCTATAAAATGGGAGATAATTTGCTGACTGCCTTAAGTAGGTTTGCATTTGTGTATATATGTGTATATAGCATATTTCGTTATGCATTTACTTCACTAAAAAACAAGTCCATTACTGTGAATATGTAGCAGTTTGTTAAAACAGTTGTATTGTAGCCATCTAGAAGTAGATTTTCCACTCTTCACAATTCTGTGTGCCATCCTTGAGAAGAGGCGATGTTCTCCGTGTCTTGGTTGTTTGAACAGTCTTAACATGACAAATTGTAAGAAGGTTGATTCGCTTTCCTATACTCAATCCCCAGGACTGCTTTAGAGTTTTAAAATAAAACTGCTTTGTTGACCTGCAGTGAGACATCCACATCCCTATACAGACTCCCATTCCAATTACCCCTAGTTAGAACTCAAGGATGACAGCAGATCAACAACATTAACATTTCATTCAGACACCATTTAGACAAAACAATACCAGGATATTAAGAACCACTTTCTATTCTATCTGCCATAGTGAAAGGGCAAGCTAAAATATAATGAATAACCTTGATTGAGGAAAAAAATAAATAAAATAAGCTATAAACATAGATAGTAGACAACACAAAACGCAGTAGAGGAAGAGATGACACGGCTGGGGATTATGTGAAAGCTGCACGGCATGTAGCGGTGACCACACATAGTGCCACTGACACTAACAGTCACAATGCATTACAAAAAGATGTGTGTTGGCACGACCACACAGAATAAGAACATGTCTGTTTACATTTACTAACTTGCATTACATTTAACATGTGATTTGTGATGCTTTATGTTTTAAATGGTGCATGCTGTTTTTCTGACATTGCGTTATCCTGAAATCAAGCGTTATCCATCATTACGAACATACCGTGCAACAGGATCATGTGGCGATCATGACGTTTTCATTCTCAATCTTACCTATTTCATTACTCATGCTTAAACTTAAAACAAGACAGGAGAGTTAAAGACCACATCTTTTGGAGATGGAGAAGAGACAATTCACCCAGGTTACAGATAACACAGAGAAGGCCTCCCTCATTGATAATACACAAAAAACTTTATGACAAGTTAAGAATTATATTCTGGTTCATTAGTAACATGTTCTCCTAAAATAACTAATAAATTGCATATTATAATATAACAACCCTAAAACTTAGACCCAATGCTCCAGACAACCTTACCTGCCCTTTTCCATCAGGTGATGCTCAGGCCCTGATCCAAGTTAAAGGTCTCCTATTATGCTATATTTGAACAATATATTTTAGGGCAATATCTATACAAAACTTTTCTGTGAAGTGTTTTGCTCAAAATACCAAACAGATCACCCATTGTAGCATGCCTCACCCCCCTCTATTTCAGCCCTGATCCTGAAGTGCTGATTCTGTGACTGTCGCTTTAAATTTGAGCTGAGCTGAAGCTGGCCACACTCAGCTAAACACTGCTATGATTAAACCCCATATTATGTTCCAAACCACATCAAGCATTATATCTGAAACACTTCTCAGTGTTTACCACTAGAACAGTGACATTATACGTATTCAAGTTGAAGTTCAAAGTTTTATTGGTCACATGTTTGCAAAAAGAACATTTTACATACAGTGAAATTAAAAGGGGGCCTTCATTCTGTCTGTCACTGTGCAAATCACTGGAACCTGAATAAATTATAACAGTTTAAAACACACATTCCTTAAAGAGGTAATGCTATAAAAAATTGTCAAGTAAAAAAAGTATCAATAAATATAGTTTAAAATGTAGAAAAGTGGCTACAAATTTGTGCAGGTATTATACAAAGTGCAAATGTGCCAGTTATAGTCCACCGGAGTTGAGCAGTCTAACTGCCTGTGGAAAGAAGCTCCTCCTCAGTCTCTCAGTCCTAGCTTTGAGGCAGCGTAGGCGTCTGCCCGACTCCAGCAGGGTGAAGAGGCCGGTATTTGGGTGGGAGGCGTCTTGCTTGATTTTCCTGGCTCTCGCCCTCACCCTCTTGCTGTAGGTTTCCTCCAGGCTGGGGAGGGAGGACCTAATGGTTCACTCTGCCGAGCGCACTACCCTCTGCAGGGCAACCCGGTCTGCGGTGCAGCTTTCATACCAGGCTTTGATGCAGCCTGTGAGGATGCTCTCGATGACTGCTGAGTAGAAGGTCTTCAGGATGGAGGGGGAGACCTTGAACTTCCTCAGCCTCCGGAGGAAGTATAGCCGCTGCCTTGATTTCGAGACCAGGTGCTCTGTATGCCTTGACCATGAGAGGTCCTGAGTGAGGTGTACCCCTAGGTATTTAAAACTGGGGACTCTCTCCACAGGTTCTCCACTGATGATGAGAGGGGTGAGCCCACTGCTCTGCTTCCTCCTGAAATCCACCACCATTTCCTTAGTCTGGATGACATTTAGGGCCAGGTATTTGGTCTGACACCACAGTGCCAGGTCTGACACTTGGTTCAGGTAGCCCTGCTCGTTGTTGTCGGTATTAAGACCCAGCACCACGGTGTCATCGGGCAAATTGATGGTGGAGGTTGAACTGCTGGAGGCTTTACAGTCATGTATAGATGTTGTAGAGTAGTGGACTCAGAACACACCCCTGGGGGGTGCCTGTGTTGAGGGTCAGCGGTCCTGAAGTTACACCTCCCCCCACTCTGACCACCTGGGGCCGGTCAGTGAGGAAACTGAGCACCCAGTTGTACATTTGAGTGCTGATTCCCAATGACCTCATCTTCTGGATCAGGCAGAGTATGGTTTTGAATGCCGAGCTGTAATCTATAAACAGCATTATCACATACTTCCCTCTTCCCTCATCCAGGTGAGTCAGAGTGGTGTGCAAAAGGTTGCTGATGGCATCATCCCTGCACCAGGATTGCTCTGTAAGCAAAACTGGAGGGTGTATTATATACACAACAACTCTAAGTCCCTGCTGCAGACATCCTGCTGAATACACAGACACACAGAGGTGCTGCGAAGGGGATTCATCTCGCAACTGTGGGGAACGATAGGTTGGGACGTTGCCAGGAATTTAATGTAAAGCCAGCCCACATTTCGGTTATGTCACTAAATCTGGATCAGCCTGTCCAGAACGTTGTCTTCCACGCACAGAGCCTAGTTTCTGTGAATACCAATAGTTTGTTTTCTGTTCAATATGCCGTGTTTAATATTTGGGTCATAGCTTTTGAGCGAGGCCTGATGGAACGGGCTGCCAGTGTGGCCGACTTAATTCAGTTACATTCAGCAACCTTAACCTGGTAAAAATTTCACGACATTGCGATAAGTTTTGAATTGGATAAGTTATGAAATTAATAACTACAACCCTACACTACCTGACCAACAGATGGTAAAGTGTACAAACCAACTAGCTCCAGTGTCTGGCTGGTTTTGCCTTTGCGTATAGGACAACAAATAGCATTAGCATGATAATTAGCCATTTTGCTTTTGTATTTTTGGAGCAATGGGCCTCAGAAACAATGGGAGTTTTGTTTTTCGGGATAACACGTTGTTGCGCAAATGGGCATTGGCTACAATAGGATGTTGTTTGGACAATCAGGGTTTCAGATGAATGGGTCATCAGTACATGGGCAGTCCACTTTCAGGTGTCCATACTGCCAGATTTCAGCATCAGCAACTGTCAGTAGGTTCTCTGCACAGGGCTTTGTTTAATCTACCCACCTTTACAAGTACCTGGCTAGTCGCTGTTCTGTGTGCTTAAGATGACACTACAGGTTTTATTTTGTGAACCCAGGGCATGACCACAGTGCCGTCAAGTGTGCCCTGTCAAGTGTGTCAGGAGCCGCCAAAATGCACTTTTAGTAATTGCCCTAGCTCCATAGTTGGTTTGATTGATTGACACATGATTTAATGAGGATAGGAAATATTTACGACTGTTAATATCCTTTATTTATTCAAGGACTGCTGACTATAAACTTCTACTTTATGCCACTGCACTGCTCGATTTGAACATTTGGCAGGGAAATGTGTGGCTCTAGGACTTTTAACCAGTATAAGTTATAAGAAGACAATATGGGAGGGGAGAGGGGAAGTATGGAGTTTTCTTCCAGGTTCTACGCTTCAAGCTTTCAGGCAACATGATCATTTATTTGTGTATACAGTAGGCTCCATCTGCCTCAATCTGATAATTCAGTTTCGAGCAGCTGTTGGGAGACCTATTTAATTCTCAGACATCCACTGTGTGCAAATGCATTGCCAGCCTACGAGGTAATCAATGATTTCTGCACAGAATCACACCTACACAAACTGTTGCATCATTTGCTTCTATTATTCTTGTAAGCATTTGCGTTTCTCAGAGGCCAAACCAGCTAATATCTCATATGTGAGACCTTGCACGTCCAAAGGTTAAATGGCTACATTTATTGACTTCAGTACAATATGCTTTCAGCCACTGTTGTGCAACCAAAGAAAAATGAAAAACATTAATAGTCACTTTTTACTGTGAACTCTTAGCTCAGCAATATTAGCGTCAGGCTGTGTGTGCGAGCGTGTGTGGTGTGTGGTGTGTGTTTGTGTGTGTTGACCGTTGGCAGAGATAGTCAGTATGTGTACACTAATCCTATTTCCCTACAGTGGGAATGAGAGGTCTTGCTGGAGACATGGTTATTGTTGAGATAAGATAAGGATGTAATTGGCACGCACATACAGACAAAATCTGCAGTACAAAAACACAATCTCACACTTTTAACACACTCTTGTTTCATATTAAAAGCTTTCCCCTGGTTAAACTACATGGAAGCGCACTGTCTTTGTCTCAAGGGTAAACACAGACTAATGAAGCTTTGTGTAAGTTCAATCAGGAAGACTTACCATCTGCATGGCTATTACCTCGACAAAGGAGGTTATGTTTTCGGTCTGGATTGATAGTATGTTAGTTTGTCTGTAACAGGATTACAGATACACTACTTGGTGGAAAGCTGTATCATTGGCCAAGAAAGCACATGCATTTTTTTCACTTTTGGAAATAGCCTTGGTGGAGGTCTACAAGTCATCCTGCTGCTGTAAATGTTTGAGACGGTTTATTTCTCTCTTGCTGTCAGCTTTCATTTCAGTGTCTGATCATTGCAAGTCTCCTCCACCTCAATTTACCTACATTCTCTTTCTTCCCGATGGGTCCTTGGCTACATTGACATTCTCAAGTATTTGCAGCTCCTCAAAGGGCTTTTACAAGTCAGAATTCACCGATTCACACAAATTCCGTTACAGGCCGTTAACCTAAAACCAAATACAACTTGCTCTAAAAGCCCATTGCTACAAAAGATTCCTACTCTCCCTGCAACAAAAAGAAGCATATAGCTAGTTATTATGCAGAGTGATAGCAAAGACATGACCTGCCCTGGTATGTTTCTGATAGGCTTAGCATGACAGTATTCCCCTAACCCTCACCAATCTAACTCTATTTCATGTCTAGATGAACCAATAAAACCACCAACGGCAAACCAGCCATCAGTCCCAAAGTCAGTTTTTTCATGGTAACGAGTTGTTAAAAAAATGGGTAGGTGGTTATATCTGACGCAGACCTAGAACAGCTTCTTCCCGTTGGACCACAGTTCAGCTATTTGTTCTGGAATTGTTTAGGGTGTTACCATAAATGTTGGTTCAGATCTAACGGAAATTCCAGAAAGTCCAGAGAAAATGTGGCTGATCTAAAAAGGGCCCTATGTCTTTGAATTCCCCCCTTCTCCTGCCCTCTGCAAAAACCAGAAAAACCCTTCCAGTCACAGGACAGTGGACAACCAGCAAGCTGCCGTACTGCAGGAAAGGACTTCAGCTACAGGAAGTAAATGTACAACATTTAGTTCCTACTGTGTGTGTGAGTGAACTCATGCGTAGGTGATGCTCTAATGTGTGTGTGTGTGTGTGTGTGTGTGTGTGTGTGTGTGTGTGTGTGTGTGTGTGTGTGTGTGTGTGTGTGTGTGTGTGTGTGTGTGTGTGTGTGTGTGTGTGCGTGCGTGTGTGTGTGTGTGTGTGCGTGTGTGTGTGTGTGTGTGTGTGTGTGTGTGTGTGTGTGTGTGTGTGTGTGTGTGTGTGTGTGTGTGTGTGTGTGTGTGTGTGTATATAAGTGGCCGCCATTTCTCTAATGGCCACTGAAATAACAGGAGTGGAACCCACAGCTTGAGGCAGCAAGCACACACACACAAACACACACAAAGTCAGATCTCCTCTAAGGTCTCAAAAGTTTGGTATCAAAACTTGTAACTTTTTTTAAAACTTGAAAGTAAACAAAAATGAATCTGCAGGGAAGTCTTCTCTACTTTTTTGACAATGTTCTCAACATGCTCGACACAAGTGTTGCTTTATGTCTGACTGATTGACTTCAGGTGTTACATTACTTCTGCTCAGGTGATTACATTGTGTTAATTTGCATACACTTTGTCTCACCTGTGTAGCAGTAACTAGCCCGCTAACCCTTCAAAATGCTGGAATGTAAAGTCATAAACTGATTTTACTGTAGAAAGTTTGGACTGCTACTGTAGCACTAAAATAACGGTAAACAGTTGTATTAGTGATACAGGAATGTCATTTTAAAGCTTTGTTTGTCCTTAGTTTTGCAACTCAAGTTGCAACTGCTATCCGGGGAACCAAAAACCAAGCCTCATCTCTAGTCTTCAAATAAACCATATAAAATCTATACCTCCTAACATAACTCTAGCAATCCTAATCAAACCATTTGAGTGGAAGAAATAAACAGCATTGAAGTAAGGTTCTCAGTTTACATACAACTTTTTGTTGGATATAGGAAATAGAATTCGGGAGGGAGAGAGATGGAACAGGCCACAAGGGTTACAATGGCTGGAGTAAAACTGAGAATTGTAAAATGTCTGTCACCACGTTGCCATAAAAAGGCTATTGTTTTTTTTATTTTCCTCCATTTATCAGTTGTTCTCTCTGTTGTTGTGCTCCTTCAACACATGAGTTTCCCCTCTTGAAATCAATAAAAACAAACTGTACACTAATAATGTGCTTTGCTAATGCAGCTAGCTTAAGAGCTTTTAGCATGACAAAAATGACAGGGTTGAATAGAATGATATACATGAAACATAAAACAATATATGGTACAGATTACATATATTACGATCGCTGACATTATCTCTTTCTGTTTCACTTTCATACCAACAAACCCATCTGTGAACAGTGTCGTAAAGCTAGCTAAAGCTTTCTTTCTCCATTGCAAACTCACAGTAACTTGATATACCACAAAAGTATGTTTCTTTTTCATCTCTTTCCATAACCCTCTACTGCTCCCATGAAACATTTGTCAAACTGTTTAGCTCCACAGTTCCTGTTTATGTGAGTCTTAAACCACCTGAATATTGGAGCACACATTAAAATGGAACAGCGCTTACTGAGAATCGAGTATAACAAATGTCTTAATAATGGGAAAAGACATTTGGTTTACTCATCATGAAAACTGGGAAGCCCTGAAGTGAAAACTATTCTCTTGAAACCCCCTATTTTATGTTTCCTTATTGATATTACAAAACAGTCATTTTCCACAAAGCGATGGTTACAAATCCCTTAATAAAATGAGGAGGATGAACCCAGCAGTGATGAGTGCGTCCAGCTCCCAAACGACAAACAAGGGAAGCTTTATTATGCCAGTAACTCAATATACAGACACACACAAGCAACTGCAACACACACACACACACACACACACACACACACACACACACACACACACACACACACACACACACACACACTTAAACAGGGACTGTTGAGGATCATTGGTGAGAAACTGGACTCACCTTGAGACAACGCCATTATATATCAGCGTTTATTGCCGGGATTAGGTGGTCTTATGGTTTCAGTTTTTGTGTCTACGGCATGTGTGATACTACAATCAGGAAGTGTGTGTGTGAGTGTGTGTATATGTGTATGTTGTATGACAAAGCTTTGTTTAATGTCACATGTCCATGGTGTAAATTGAAGAACACCCAGAGACCCCTGCCTTCCTCTCTGGGCTTTTCCAACTAATTAAAAATACTCTGCATTGGAGAATGGATTACTGCAAAGGTCAACCACACAAACACAAGTACATGTACACACATGTACATGTACACACACACACACACACACACACACACACAAAAACAAACATGATTAGGCACTTTATTCACTTGTGGTGTGCATGTAAACTCTTGTGTGTGAAGCAAGGAAAATGTTGCTGGTGACATTAAGGTAAATTGCTTCTGGCATTCTGAATGTGTATACGAATGTTAGCACAGGCACCTTTTAACACCCTGAAATGTGTGTGTGTGTGTGTGTGTGTGTGTGTGTGTGTGTGTGTGTGTGTGTGTGTGTGTGTGTGTGTGTGTGTGTGTGTGTGTGTGTGTGTGTGTGTGTGTGTGTGTGTGTGTGTGTGTGTGTGTGTTTTATAACAACAAATGCTAGCCATAAGCGATTGGAAGGGTATCATATTGTTTCTGAAAAAAAGAAAGAACTTGGAGATAATGAGTGTGTTTGAGAGAGATGGATGATGGAACCATTTGTGTGTGTTCCTCTCAATTGACATTCAGAGGTTCCCCTATCTCTAGCTCCGTCCATCAGCTGGCCATGTGGGATGTTTTATTGAATGCCTGCCGTACAGCTGAAGGGAAACATCAGAAGCAGATCAGGGAGACCTGAAAAGAAGTTCACAAAGGTGGAATCTAACTGGAGGAGGGTGAAATGCAGGCAAGCTTTCCAGGAAATACTGGTCAATATATGGAATGGTCCTCAGGATTATTTGAGGCGAGGCTCAACATGACCAGAGCAACATCGCTTTGATTGAAGGAGTCAAGGCGAGAGGTGCTCTTGGCCACAGCTATTGTGATTTGGTCAAGGCATTTCAAAGAAATGTGGCCTTAAAACGTGCAATGAAAAGGCCGTAAGGGGGGGTTTTGTTCTGACCCCCTATATGACCCCAATCCCAGTCTATATTATATAATAATAATAATCATAATAATCATAATCATAATAATCATAATCATAATGTACAAAAAAAACAGCAAGGTACAAAAAAACTGAAAAGCAGCAAATAAAAACTGTGACAAACCAAGGAACACAGGAGGACAAGGGAGGGAAGACCAGGACATGCCACAGGGAACAGACTCTCGGGAAAGACGACGACGAACGAACGAGGAGTAAAAGGGAAGACGAGACCAAAAACACAGAAGGGAAATCACAAGGCAAGACACAGCTTGGGAGGGGAGGATAAACACAAGGGCAACAGGTGATCACAATGAAACAATCAGATACAGGAGGGCAAACACAGGAAGTGACACCAGACACGACACAAGGAGGAAAATACATTTCAAAATAAAACTAACAAAAACCCTATAACCATGACACTGGACGCTTTAAGGTTCCGAGACCACTAATCCTAAAAATAGGATGTGTTCTTCTCATGGCTTTGCTAGCTTTAGTAGGGAGTATGGAATTCATCTGCAGTTTATCTGCAGATACTTCCGTTCAAAGTCAGGCCACATTTTTCAATGAAGTTCATTTTTTTAGTCACAAAATGCCAAAATGTGTGGGCGGACAAAAGACGTAAAGATAGTTTTGAGCTGTTTATTACTGAAGCAGTTATTGATTAAGGGAAGTTGGAAGTCTGTAGAAAATGATGGTTTGAAACTCCTTTTAGAACTGGAAATTACCGCAACATTGAAAGGTCCTTTAGCATACAGTCATAAATGTGTACAATATGT
The DNA here is from genome assembly GCF_036324505.1 of Eleginops maclovinus. Classification (NCBI taxonomy): domain Eukaryota; kingdom Metazoa; phylum Chordata; class Actinopteri; order Perciformes; family Eleginopidae; genus Eleginops; species Eleginops maclovinus. The sequence goes on from NC_086371.1 coordinate 22,081,371, forward strand.
ATTAAACTGTCAGGATAGGGGGAAGGACCCAGGCGCAGAAGCAATAGAGGAGGCAGGGGTTCAACGGTAACAAAGGGCAAGCTTTTATTAATAAAAAAGCTGATAATAAAAATGTACACCGAAGGAAAATTAACAAAAGAAAACACAGACTAACCGGTGGAAAAGGGAGGGCCAAAAAAGGGAGATGCAAGACATCACCGGGAAACAGCAAATAACGATGACGACACGACAAAGAACACAAAGGAAAGACCAGACTAAATACAGAGGAGGGTAATCACAAGACAAGAAACAGCTGGGAAGGGGGAGGAGACACACAGGGGCAACAGGTGAGCATGATCAGACAATCAGACAGGAGGGAAACTAAAGACAGGAAGTGAAAAAGACAAGACAGGAAGTGACAAAACCAGAAACATTTCAAAATAAAACTGTAAACTATAACTACCCAAACTGAGATCCTAACATAAACTGATGGGTGTAGAAATACAATGTGGATAGATAGACGCATAGACGCACACACACGACCAAACACATGTTATCCCCCTAAGATGTTAACATGCTGTACACAGCATGTTAACACCGTTATTGTAGCATGTTAGCATTTAACTCAGTGCATTAATGGGACTAAATATAAACCAACAATACTATTTCTGTAGATGTAATTTCACTACTCTTTAATTTTTCTCATTCGAAAAACTCACACAGAGTTTGTACTATTCAGATTATAAGAAAAATAAACCATAAGTGCGCGATTATGAATAGTTTTTGTTGTTGATTTGATTGGATTATGTCTACACATTACAATCACCTAAATTGTGGGATTAAACTGTATAATTTTCATTGTACAAAGTATTGCTTTATAAAATGCTAGTTTCTCACATTATCACGGATAAAAACTGCCCTGGTATCATTACTGTTTTTTAAAGCAAATGGTGTGAAGCCAGGAAGCATGAGAATGTTGTCAAAGTACATTTTAAAAGAAAATTAAGTGTAGCTTAGCTTGGCTGGTTTAATTTAAACAGTCACCAAAGAGACCCATCTGATGTGACTTTTCCGTTGTGGATACAATGCTCTGTGGCCTGAAGTAACAATAAGACCTGTGCTTTCTTTTTATCCCAATAAAAAGCTAATAATACCAAATATTCAGCATTTTAATAAAGGAAATATGCGGGAAATAAGGTGATGCAACATTTACAACATCGCAAGAATATATTCAAGGCTTGAAGCACTTGCCAGATCTTCCCGACTTGGCAGCTAATGTGGAATTAAGTAGGGAACAGTAAGGATTCAGCAATGATTCGTCAGCACTGCATGTGACTTTATACTGACACAGGAAAGCCACAAAACTGGAGACATTGGCTATTGGTGTCAAAATGTCGTTTTCATTGGACTTTCACTCCGTACTTTCTACCTTGTGTGGCACTAAAAATCAAAATAGATTCCCCACTGTCTGGGTCGAGGGAATGTTTTGCCCTACACATTTTAAGCCTGTTATTTTTCGCATTACAGTGAGTTTCTGCATTTAAGCTCACTGATGGGCCTGAGGTGAACGGGCACTGCTGAGTTCTTCCAGCCCATCTCAGGGCTTTCCTGCTGCTGTTGGATCCCCTGCAGTTTACCCTGGAACTGTGAAGAGGCCAGCTGTCGTCTGGGACTGCGGGGAAGCGTTGTACAAGCTTTGGTGCTGAAAAGACTTTAGACGAGTTGAAAGACGCCTAAACAGTTCCTCTTATCTCCTGCAGGGGACACATCAACAGTGACAAGTCGGCAGACAGAGTTAAAGCGAGTGCTAAAGCTGCGTGCAGACGAAATGCTACCGCTGTATGCTGCTGTGAAGCCTAAGATCTTGCTGTGCGAGGGTGCCGTCTGTGAACCTGCCTTAGGGGAAGGGAAGGGTGACCAATCGTTTGACACATTCAACCTGCGTACTCAGTGAAATGAGGTCAGTCCACTAACCTGAACACACAGCAGTTCTCACATTCTTCCACGCACATTGATTGTGCTACAGGCTAACTCAATTCCATCTTTTACTTTTTCTCTTTTTCTCTCTATTACAGAAATCTTTGCCTCAGCTGAAGAAAGGTATAATCTTAAAAGGGATAGTTCGGACTGTAATCAGTTCGTGTTGGTCACTAAGACCCCTGACAGCTTTGTTTGGCCTGCTGACATTTTCTATACATGAAAACACCAGTGTGTTGGTCAAGCACTTCCAGATTGAAATATTGGACAAAGTGGAGCGGCACGAAAACAAACATCCATGGTCCCCAGAAGATGGATTCTTCAGTGGTTTGTGATTATTTTTAATATCAATCTATAGGTTAAATAGTAGTCTGGTTACAATTTGATGTTCATCTAAATTTCCTGGACAATTAATCCTCATAACATAAACATTAAAAAATGGCTTCTTATGGCATGGCTAATATCCTCGGTGTGGAGTTATCTGGAGACTATCCGGTGAAAGCCCAAACTTTTCTATCGAAGTCAGTTTTTGAGGTATGACTGAAGACAAAATTGGTCAGTGAGTCAGTTAGAATTATTTTCAAGGGGGGTTATATGAGGTTCTTATCCATACTCAGTGTTTTACCAACAGTAGAGGTCCCCAAATTCAAGAAGCAGTAAGGAGTTACACCAGAGAGCCTGAGCAATGCAGTGCTGTGGACAGGGGACTGCAACATATTGTCGCCTAATAGAAATACCTAAACAATTATTTAAAGTGTGCGCTCAACAGCCCTTTACAACTTAGACATTATATTTTACTTTGCGAAACACTGAAGTTGCTGGTCTGCATGAATAACTAATCATAAATAATGTCTTGAGTGCCCTGTTGAGGTAAAGCACAGGGAAATGATAATTATACTATGCCATTAAACTAATATTCATACATTTTTGGTGGCCTTTATTTAGGGCACTCAAATATTGTGTAGCTGCCACTTTCTACAGAAGTACATTGCTTAATTTCCAAGATGCTACTCTGTCTGTTTCTCCAAACTGGGGATGTGCCAACTGTTGATTTATTTGTTGACTAGGAAAATTCACTGAAAGCAAAATGTGTTTTGCCTGGATATTAAAGAAACAAAATGATAATCGGAAGCACCTTATTTGGCAAAGTGTTTGTACTGCAGTGCAGCACTTTGTACCTGCTGTTCAACAGACCATTTTACATTAATGGGTAAAATTAATCTACAGCTGGAATAAGTGCACCAAATAAATGTTTGTCTTTCTGCTGCTGAAAAAGATTATTCCCCACTTATTGTCCCCACTTGACAGCTTGTGTCTTGTAATTGGAGAGAGTAAAAAATGGACTAATAATGTTAATTATCTAAGCAAGTTACTGCTATGGGTACAACATATTTTGCCGCCTGGCATACATCAGGCATTAAATCGACCAACCATTATGGACAGCCAAGATTGGATGTAATCCAAGGCAGTCTTGTAACTTCATGAATATCCAAAGCCATTGATATAGTGACTAGAGGTGGTTTGGCAAAGACATGGACACTTAAGGGTGCCAAGACATTTCTGCCAAAGGAATGCACCATTATTTTTACCCTCATTATACACTATATTATACATTTTTGTGTTGCACTTTTATTGACTAACTGGCCAACAGAAGAAATAAAATAAAAATGCTGGATCCTATATAACCCATAATCAAGGGTGGGGCTTATTTAATGTATTGTACCTTTCCTAATAAATGCCAAATAAAACTTTATTTTGTAAGTCCAAACTGAAAAACCTTAATTGCATTAATATTCAGTATATTTGCAGACTTTTCTGTAAAAGAAATCAAATAAAATACAAGTCAAAGGGCCGACGGTTGTGGCAAAATCACACAGGTAATTTTAAGATTATAACAAATACACAAAGCAGATGACCATTCTAGGGCAGAAATCTATCTCAAGACTTTCAAAAGTTTGTTATTGGCAGGTTTTTGACTTTCTCAACAAGACAAATAATACAGGTACAGGTTATGCTGGGTATGAAGTGGCTTAGTATACACTGAAAGGCATGTCACAAGGAAGTGTGCTGAGACCTTTATTTTTCTGCATGCATGTGAGTAACCTTGAAAAACAGATGTCAAAGTACAGACTGTTTAATGCATGAAGATATTGATTAAAGTAGATAAAAGAGGATTACTGTCTTGTTCTTTTCTCCTCTCCATTGAATATTTGAAACTTTCATCATTAATATTTTATGTAATCACTCCCCTCACTGCTTTTTTCATGCATACATGGTTTCACAAACATGTTAATTCATCTCTGGTAAGTTCAATAGAGCACCTGGGTCAATTCGGAATGTTGGGTTATCTATTTGATCCACCTTCATGGTAAAGGTTTTAGAAAATTGGAGGAACAGACGAACAGAGAGAAGAGGATAGGATTTCCGTTCTTGAATGAAGAGGATGGGATTTCCGTATTTGTAAATGTGTATTGTTCAAAATCGTCTGTTTTTGGAAATGCATTCAATCCCTCTGCATGCTCTTTTCCAGGATGTAAAAAATGCTACTGTCTTTTGTAAATCTCTGTAATTAATGTTTTCATAAGGAAGACAAATATTGCCGATGTGAACAGTGCAGAACAATCAGCCCTGCCTTGATTCTCTAACTGTGAGTCATACCATGGGCCCTTGGGTGCAGCTCCATCTGCAGGCCTATTGAGCTTTGGGGTGAGTCACTCGGTGAATCATTTGAAATAGAAAGGCTTAGCAGAGTGCTGTTATTCCGGGGGAAGCTTTAATCTCTAGTTTTATTATTTAACTGCAAATGAGAGCTGAAAATATTCCCAAAATGTTTCATGATTGTGTTGCAATGGCAAACCTGCGGAGGAAAAAGATTTATGGTCGTCTTTGGTAAACAAATGTATATTTACCTTCCCTAAAAATCAATTGGCAGTAGAGTGATCAACCTGGTTGTTCTTCAAAGTGTTTAGCTCTTGTGTTGCGTACTAGGCTGCTGTCTGTTGCCTTTGATAGAACACTGTTGTAACTGCTTTATGTGAGACTTGATTGTATCCATATAAGATTTAATTGAAATAAGTTCAACATCTGCATGCTTCTCAACTCCAGCCAACTGCTTGTTATTAACTTAGCTGTTTTTTGCTCCATTTATCCAGAAACACAATTAATTTCCTAATGATGATCTCAATAATACTGAAACTACAGATATCTACTTTTTAAGAAATCATTAGTTTCTTCATGCATTTCTTCATTGCACAGGTTGTATTGTATCATTCTAATATCAAATGACATTATTCAGCCCTGCACAGTGCTAGGCTGGGGGGTCTTTTGTATTTTATTTAGTTAACAATAATTGCACAGTTTACAGTAATGACCAAATTGTTGCTTTTTATCTCTAAAAACTATTGAAACATCAAACCAAATATCTTGGTATCGTCACAGTACTTCAACCAGCCTAACTTTTTCTATTTTCCCTCATCAGCCCTGCAGTATATGCTGTAAACTGGCAAATATTGACCTTTCGATTAACAGATTGTCTGATTCTTGGAACAAAGTTCTTCCAAAGTTCACTTTGAAGTAAAAGCTAGGGATGCAAACAGAAAATGTTTTTTGTAGAAATGTTTTGTATTTTTAGATCATTAAGCAGGCGGATGGACGTTTTTCAACTTCTTGCTACATATAAATACTTGACCGACCAAAAGTAAGACACATGGATCCAGGACCAATCCAAAAAGGGGTGCGGCATGCAGAAAATAATATATAGAGAAATTATCCCCTTCTGGGGCAAGAAATGACATTCCGTTGCGAGCAGATGTAAGAGGTGTGAAAGGGATATGCATTGGCAGTTAACAAGCTAGAAGCTACAAATCACCTTCAGCATAATCCAAAGGATGTGTGCAATTTCTACGTAGAGTTTCTAACTCAATATTATGTTTTGAAGAGCTGATTTGAATCAAAAATTAAAGTCATGGATTAATATCCCCTATTATAGTCTTTAGTTTTATGTGACATGCACAATTATCCAAGATTGTGCCGATTCTTGGGATGTGAAAACCACAGTAAAAAATGACTTCATGAGGCAAAACCAGTAATGTCTTAATGTGGGTCTCTGAGAAGTACATATTTTATAAGAGGCAACATTTTGATAGCATAAACATTCAGAACAACATTTTTAAAAACTCTTTATATGAAGCATGCTTTTACTTGGTAGCAAACTCTAAGATTTGCGAGAGTTAAAAGGCAGAGAGCCACATGTCATCTACAAGAGGACAGACCTAGAGTCGAGAGTTTGGTGCGTGGGATCAGACTATAGCAAACTGGAGTATGGCTTATTTTGGCTGTAATGTTACATAACCTGCTTAACGCACCTTTTGACTCCAGCTGCTGTGTCTGATTCAATAGATTATGTAACGGTGCTGTTATTACTCGTACGCTTATAAAACATTGTTCAACAGCTAAAAAAGTGCCTCCACTCAGGGTCGTGATATGCTGATTTCCCAGGAAAGCTGCAGTTATTAATATGTAGCTTTTCACTTTTCACAGTATCTTTGTTTGGGGTTTATGGGTGATAATGGAGTGAAAAACATTATAATACCTCCTAGTAGTGTTTTCATGTGTCGGAATAGCTGAAACAAAGGGTCTCATAATCAGATAGTCTATATTGTTCACCGTCCACGCTGTGAGGCCTGTCAGGACCATTTGAAGTCCTACAAGAAGCTAGGTCTCTATACTGCTCCACCCTCCTTGGCAACCAAATAACCAACCGAGCTGTTCTTTACCATAAACCGGCTTCTCCGCCCCCTCAAACCCCCCATCCTCCAGGTGTTCTTGACCTCTGCTCCTAGTTCCTGGATTTCTTCCAGGCCAAACTGCGTTCCATCCACCAGCAGCTTCTGGTGCCTGCCAACCCTACTCCACCAACACTTTAGCAACAAGGCGCGGCACGCTTCTCTAAGTGCAGCCTCTCCACCTTCTTCCCATTGGATTCCCTCCTAGTAACAAAGCTGGTCACAAAGGTCAAGGCATCCATCTGCTCTCTCGACCCCATGCCCACAACCTTGGTCAAGGCAGCCCTACCCACTATCTGCCCCATCATACATTTTGAACTCTTCAATGTCATCTGGCATGGTCCCACCAAGCCTCAAAAATGCCTCATTCACTCCTATCCTCAAGAAGCCTGGTTTGGACCTGGAGGACCTCAACAACCACTGGCAGATCTCCAACCTCCCTTTCATCAGCAAAATCCTGGATTGAGCAGTTGCCCAACTCCAACACCAAATGTCCAACCATGAGCTCTATGAACCTCTTCAGTCTGGCTTCAGACCCCACCACAGCACACAGACTGCCCTCATTAAAATCACAAATGACCTCCTCATTGCTTCTGATTCAGACCACATCAGTATTTCCACCTTCCTGGACCTCTCTGCAGCTTTTGATACTATATCCCACACTATCCTCCTCACCCACCTGTCTGACCACCTTGGCCTCAGTGACATAGCTCTCGCCTGGTTCAAGTCCTACCTCTCAAACCGGAAACACTTTGTGACCATCAGTGACTGCAGTTCCCCATCGACAGAGTCAACCACGGTCTGCCTTAAGTTCAGTGATAAAAAGTGAATGTACTTAAAACACTAAGACCCAGAATTCCTGGTTTGTCTGCACAGCTAATGAAAAAAACAGACAGTGATAAGCAAAAGCCTTCTTTTCGTTCCATTTAAACTCTGATGGATGGGAGTAATAACAGAAAGCCGCCTTCACTATATATATATTATATTCAGCATTGTACAGAGGGGGAGTGTAGGATATTATATAGACCCTGCAATAACAGACTGAGTCTCTGTCCTAATTAATACTTGTTATATTTGAATAATGTAACACCAGAGTGTCTTTTTGGTTAAGTGCAAATAAGTGCATGTACTGTATGTTCCCAGAGGTCCTATGTTACTCATTTAAATATTCTGTTAACACAAATTAACCTTCCCATTGCGTTAGGGTCAAAATGGTTCCATTTTAAGTAAATAGCTCATAAATATTATCCAGTTGTGTTTTTATCGGACCAAGAACCAACAGAGATAATTAAAAAGTATGGGTTGTTTTGAAGATAACATTTCACTTAAACAATTATTGGGCTGTGTTTGTTCCACAAGGCTACCAACCTAAACTAAAGTTCTCCTACAGTCACATTTGACCTTGTATTTTTGTGACTTGTGTTTGAATAGATTAGATAGATAGAAAATGAAAATATGGATTTAAGACCACAAAAAATGTTAGATTCTGTGGTCACAAAAGGATAACACATTAGTTCACACTCAGTAAACAGAACTGGGTATTTTTGGAGTGTTTTGTGATGAAAACAAAGGGTCAAATTTCCCTCAAGCGTAGGCTTATTATATTGAGAGCCATGGAACTCTTTTGGCAAACAGAAATATTCATTTGTCCACATAGTGAAAATACCGAGCATCTTTCAAGGTCCCCCTTATTCCTTTTGTGCTATAAAGTAGGGTGATATATGACCTTGAAAAGTAGGGATTACCCCAAGGGCAGTGACCCCTAGGGTTTGCCCTTTGATGTGTACAACAGCTGCCCGCTGCTCCTAGTACTAGGATGGGTTAAATGCAGAGGTTACATTTTGTGTGTGTGCCATAATGTGTACTGTGCATATATGACAATAATAAATAAAGTTAAGATCAGTAGTGGGATAAAAAAGAACGAAGACGGGAAGTAAAAACAGACATAACACAGAGTGAAAACTCGTTCTAAAAAACAAACAGGAAACAGAATAGAACATGACACAATGACAAAGCCAAACAACTTAGAAAGCTTCTTATTTTACATTGTACATATTGCTCTATCTATGGCAAATAAAAAGCGGAAAAAGTAGGTCCATTCTAAACAAGCATCCACAACTAAAGTTTTACAGTTGAAAGCTTTATCAATAGGATATGATAGCAGTGTCAGTGATGCTTAACGACTATGGTCACCCAAAGCTATTAGACACTGGTACTGTCCTATTGGCCACAGCCGTATCACTGAAAGGATTTCCTTATCCTCGCTGAGTGTAGGAGAGAAAATCATTTATTCATTTGATTCGCTGTTACCCATTAACACTACAAGGTGTATATGTGCACTTTGTATGTGTGTTTAGCCCACATCGGTATCTGCAGCATAACAATATTAGTAATGCATTTGAGGTCCACATGAATTAAGTGTTTTAGACAACATACAGTATATACTGAAACACAAAGCTAATGCTAACACTGGCGCTGTCACAGTCTGCTCCCTCAATCACTATTTTCTGCACTAGTATTTCTCACCTTAGTCAACTGGTAGCCACACCCTGTTTTTTCTCTCACTCTCTGTTGCACCCATCAGCTCCACTAGGCCCCCTTCATTCTCACCTCAGCACCTACTTCACAACATGCAAGTCTTTCCCGCTTAACTTCCCAGATTGCTCTCCCGGTTTCAACCTCACCTGCCCCAGTGCCAGGCGAGGTCAACTGCCTTGTGCCAGAACTGTGCATTGATAACTGCAAATAATAAAGCAGGTTACCGACTTTCCCTGGTCCCCCGTGAGTTGCACTTGGTCTCAGCTCATTCTTGAAAGGGGCATATAATTGTGCTGTATAAAAGCCCATTTAAAACTTTAAAATGGATGAGTTTGGATGCATGAATCTTAAAAATAGACCAGGGTTCATTTCAACAACTGATTTACTGAAATTGTTTAAAACTACAATTTAAAAAATCATGTAGAGAAGCCATCTGATCAACAGATCAAAGTCCTAGAGAATTTAACAAACTAAGTTAAAGCACAAAATGACATCCTGGACACATACTTGTATTAAATTGGATAAAACACACCAACACTAATGCTCAACAAACTCTCCTAACATTTTATCTTTCCCCCTGCCTTTCATAAAAAAAGGTCATTTCAGTGAAAAACTAAAATGTTGTGTCAGTGATAATGTGTTATTCAGTTCTTGTGAAAGATCCTAATACGTGTCACAGAGTGTACATTTGCATGTATTACCTAATCTAGATGTATTTCCTTAAGTTTTAAACAAAACAAAAAAAACATATCCAACTGAAGTGATTCATAGGACCATTTCAATCTGTCTGCCTCTATCTGTCTACACTCAACTTGCAGACATCCAAAAATTGTTATCTTAAAATAGTGGGTGCATACAGAGTAGATTGTGCATACAGCATAGGGCAATAATACACACACCCTGTGCATATACACAACACATGAACAGTAAACTATATAATAGGAATATGTTGGAAGTACTGTTAATGCATTACCGCCACCAACTGGAATGCCGTGCGGATCAGGATATGCGCATGGGACCTCTCAACTATATCATGAATGGAACCCAATGTATGTTGTACAATTCCAAAGATAGCGGAAGAGTTATAATGTGTGAAGTAGCCAACTATAGAGTGGTGCAGGAACGAGTCCTGAAACCCGGAAATGAGTTAGCATTTTACCACATCCGGGTCCCTCGTCTCAGAGTCAATGGGATTTCTCCAGTGGATTTTGGAAAACAGCTCGAAATAAGATCTGTGGTTGACACAAATTTATGAGACGGGTCACATTTTGTTCTACGACATTAAATACATCAGTTAATTCATCTCTTGTAAGTTCAATAGAGCACCTGGGTCAATTTGGAATGTTGGGTTATCTATTTGGTCCACCTTCATGGTAAAGGTTTTAGGAAATTGGAGGAACATACGAACAGAGAGAAGAGGATAGGATTTCCGTTCTTGAATGAAGAGGATGGGATTTCCGTATTTGTAAATGTAGTGTATTGTTCAAAATCGTCTTTTTTTGAAATGCATTAAATCCCTCTGCATACTCTTTTCCGGGATGTAAAAAATGCTGTCTTTTGTAAATCTCTGTAATTAATGTTTTGATATGGAAGAAAAATATGAAAGAAACTGGAGATTTTTGAAGAGTTTATGTGTCTGAAAAAAGATGGTTGTTAATATGTGACTGAATAGGACTACAGAAGTTGTCGAGGATGTTGTAAGTCATTACGCCAAACACGTAAACACTCCCACTAAGTTTGTTAGCCCCTGTTCTGCTTGAAAGCAAGTACCTGTGCTCATGCAAACTCTTTAAACGAAGTCTTCAACTTGTACAATTCTGAATCTGTATTCTTGAAAGTCAGTTGAAGGATCTTCAGTTGGCGTGGCGTTGAGGTCGTGAGACGCTGCTGTACTCGTCTGTAGTTTGTTTATAGCATAACGTTACTATTTTGCTTCTGGCAAAAATGATAAATGTAGGGTAGACATGTGGAGATTATCCGACTGAACAAAACTTGCATTTATCAAACAGCTTTGTTTTCCACAGACCTTATTTTTTACAATATTCCAAAACCCTATGGAGAAATTGCACTGCTTTTTTGTCGAGGGAACCCATGCGCTGCTTACTTCTGGGTCAGCCTACAAAAATACGTCATCCATGCACCGCTCTGAAAAAGGATTAGAGTTTGAATGATATACCTTAGTGGGCTTTTAATTTGCCTAACAACATGTAGGTCAGGGTGACATTAGGTTTGAATTTGGTTGAAATGAAGCTGGACTGTGACCAAAGGAATAATGCTGTTATGTTTATCAACAAAGCAATGTCTTGAAACCTTATCGTTGCCAAAGATGAACTCTGCTAAGATGTTTTCACGGTTGTCTCATGACAGTAAGATAACAAATGTTGCCCATCAGCAAAGTCTTGTCCAAAACTGTCACACATCACTGCCTCCAAAAGAGAAGCAACACGGTGCCTGTAGCACACCGCGGCCCAAAGCTTTACACCAATAGGTCATATTATTTTGTGTGTGTGTGTGTGTGTGTGTGTGTGTGTGTGTGTGTGTGTGTGTGTGTGTGTGTGTGTGTGTGTGTGTGTGTGTGTGTGTGTGTGTGTGTGTGTGTGTGTGTGTGTGTCTCGTCTTTCTTTCAGAAGGGCTTCAGGTCATGTGAGTGGTTATGACAGAACACACATCTTTCTCTGGTCTTGTTGTCTTCCTGTGTCTTTTGCACACACACACACACACACACACACACACACACACACACACACACACACACACACACACACACACACACACACACACACACACACTAAACTCAGCTCAGGTGTGATTAATCATCCAGTGGTTCTGCTGCAATCGCAACGATGTGTAGATGAACGTCATCCTGTGTGTGTGTGTGTGTGAGAGACAGAGGGTAAGAGGATATGACAGCTCTGTGTCAGGAGCCTTTGCCTCCAAGGCCAGATTTATATTTTTCAGAAGCATGATAGCAGACTGCTTTGTAGCCTGTAGTCTGAACCAATATGAATGAAACCCAATACATAAAATTGATGACTCTCATTTCCTCACAGTGAAAGGATTGTACATTACAGTTTACAGAGGACTACAGCTTGTAAACCAATCCATTTACATTTATGTACAATGTGTGCATGTGTGTGTGTGTGTGTGTGTGTGTGTGTGTGTGTGTGTGTGTGTGTGTGTGTGTGTGTGTGTGTGTGTGTGTGTGTGTGTGTGTGTGTGTGTGTGTGTGTGTGTGTGTGTGTGTGTGTGTGTGTGTGTGTGTGTGTGTGTGTTTGTGATTGTACCAGAGGATTGGTGTATTTCTCGTTTTTATTTATGTCCTTAGGATAAGTGTGTGGGGATCAGGGACAAATAATTAAACTGAAAATCATAATAAAATAACACGTATGTCCTTGGATCTATTTAAATCTTATCAGCCCAATACATGGCCTGTATCTATTCTTACAACTACAATTTTCGGAAACTGCATCCCTCACACCTCATGAAACAGAAGCAATTTTCCACACAAGTTAATGTTTTAAATTTAAACTAGTTAGTTACATAACCACTTGATTGGGGTAAGGAACAGATCTTGGTCATGTGTGTTTCCTACTTAAGACCTGTGTCCACATGGCATCATTTCTGAGTGCCAGTGCATTTTTCAATATTTACCAATGAGGAAGAGAGAATGCCCTCACATACAACTGTACCCAGCATCTTTTCTGAGAGCGTCCCCATTTTTTGTGCGCTGCTCTGAGCACTTCTAGATGAAAACATTTCAACTTTTAAAAAAACAACACTGTATAAAATGGGAAAAAGCTTGTCTTGGTCATGTCTGCCCATCCTGATCTTCAAATCATACAAACACATCACAACAAAGACCAGAAAAACCCATTCCTGGGTGTAGATTTCCCTCGGGATAAATAAAGCTTCTTGAATCTTGAATATTGAATCTAGATTGGCCAAGCGGACATGCATGCGTGGCAAGTGAGTGCTGTTTTTCTATCTCCGAACTCGGATCGTCCTCCTCGCTCTTTGGCTGTCAGATTGAGCGAAGTTGAAGCTCTTTCATACAAAGTGTAAGAGCATGAAGCTTTTGGTTGATGCTTTTGGGAGAGAACAAAATCAAAGAAATCGATAGTAGCACAAAAAGGTAATACAAATAACAGGGACGGTGTTAATCTATCATACAATTGGTAGATGGAGTGGTCATATGTTGTCAAGATACAGTTGTTGTAGATACGCATGGGGAGTGCTTTTGATGAAATTCTCTTTCACAAAAGAAGTTGGATGCTCTCTCCAACACCACAAATACAATGTGGTCCTAGGTTGGGGACACAAACAACTATTGGGTGATGCCCGTGTTTGTTTGACTTAACTATCAATCCAAAAGAAAGTTCAGAAACTCCAATCAATATCCTTGAAACCATATATACTGTATTTGTCTCTCCAAATCTTTTTTCTCAGCCCTAAAATCAGCCCCAAAGGTTCCGGAGAAGTAACACTGCAGAACATTTGATCATTTCCAGCTGGCAGGTAAATGTACTTGTCATGCGGGATGCTGAGTTTTGATTCCCTGATGTACAGATCATTGTCTTAATGCCACTTCCCCACAGGGACCATTAAAGTTTTATTACCCCGTACGTTCATACCTACAGTATAACTGGGATGGGGACATAAATTCAGGACCGCAGCTCTACTGTGACAGTTTCAGGCTCTCCTGTGGGCATGTCTTGACAGGGGGAGATGCCAAAGGTGTATTTATGGGAACAACCAGCTGGTGAGTTTGAGCTTGTCCTTCCATGTCTTCTCATCCTCTAAGAAAAGTGAAACACATGGAGTAGTTAAAGAACATTTCCTTTAATGTCACAGCTAGGACACTTGGGTCTAATTTTATGCTTGTGTCTCCACCAGCAGAAAGGGTGATAGTAGAGGTTACTGCTCATGTATCGTTGACCAATTAAACTTTATTTTTTGCATGGCTGCCAACTACAGTAGCAAGAGTTCTAGTGCGGGTGAGCCTTTAGTTTCTAGGTATGTCTAAACTGTCAAATAAAGTAATAAACTGAGCCCCAGCGCAATAACTTATTGCAACTGCAATGAAAAGGATTTAGATATAAATACAAGAAGAAAAAAAAATCCTGTAAGGATACCACAACAACCTCTTGGGGATAAAGTGCACACACCATAAAACAGTTATTTTAAAAAGAAAACCCTATCTTTAAAAGAAGATATATCACAATGGGTAAATAATCCAACAATTCAAAACACTTTTCATAAATGCAAATAGGTTTAGAGGGAAACACAATGGCATTGTCACCGAAATAGAAATAAGATTAAAGAAGCAATTACAGAAGCAAACAAAATGATTTACAAACTAGGTGATTATACCTCAATACAAAACCAAAACTGAAATAAAAGAAACTGATTATATTCAATGTTATGTAGTGTATTTATTGTTAATGATAGAATCAGAGTATATTAAAAATGTTGCTTTTGAGAAAGAAGTATATACACACTTAAAAACTTAACAAAACTGAAAAGATACATATAGTTGTGTCTAAGGAAAAGCGATAATACAATAACTAAGTTGTATGGCTACAGCTATACCTCAATTCACTTGTTGATGCATTTGGAATTTGTTATTCTCAAACATAGAGTAATGTTAACTTAGCCCTGGGTCATGCTCTCCTGGCGTGTTATTTCTGTGGCTTAAGAGCAAAAGAGCCAATGGTAAGGACAGGTTTGATACCAGCAGACTGGAAATGATATTTCCATATAGAAAAAGGATACCTATTTGTTGAACCAATATTTATAATTTCAGTAAAGACACTCTTAACCACTCTGAGGGGTTTCAGCTATTTATGTCCATTTGTTTTAACAGTCAGGTCAGATCTAATCAGGATGAATGTGTGCTGAAAGTGTAGAATATTGTTTCGATGAGAAAAAATGACAGGAGCTGTAAAGTTTGCTGGTACAGGCAGTCCTAGGTCACCTATTATGCAAAATGCACTTTTTGATGTCTCTTATACATAAATATGTATAAAAGACATCCATCTATACAGATTAAGGATTATAAATATTGAGATGACATTTACGTGGATACCAGCTCACAGAAGAATTAAGGGAAATTAAATTGTAGACACATTAGCCAAGCAGTCAATCAAACATCAGGAAATAATAAAATTGCACTCAGTAAATGTCTTCAAGGAGTAGCAACACAATTGGGACACAGGAAACACAGGTCGACACCTTTATGCATTGCAGCCTAAAATGAACAGTCAGGACAAAAAGTCAAAAGGAGCACCGAGGAAGATAATGTATTAACAAGGCTAAGATTAGGACATACAAGACTGAAGAAAACATTACATTTAGTAGGAAACATCTATCAGGATTATGTGAACACTAGGTCGAAAAAACAGTAGAACGTGTTATTCTGTGTTGTGAAAAAATACAGACAAGAAAGACAAACTCTAAAGACAGACATCAGGAAGCTTGGAGTGGAACAAGCACTCAAAGAGATATCAGACATTGGGTCAGGGAGACTTTTATATTATCTACAAACTTAAATTTTGGGGATACAGAATTCTGGTCCACACTCCAATATAGTAGGTTGCGGTAATGCATCTATAACGCTGGGTGCCAACAGCCATAACAACAAAAAAAGAAAGGCAGAGGTTGCGGTTGAATTGTCCAAAAATCAGCTCCTATCGTCTTTTCCTATGTTCCATTCCTTGACCCTTGTGTGAAACATCACAGGGTTAAAGAATAGTGAACAAGAGAAAGAGAAAGGACTCAGCAAAAGAGACTGTGGTGCTTTGAGAATCTGACTGCACTTACACTATCCGACATTCATGATGCACCAGCGGACTTTATTAAGTTGCGCCTGCTGTGGGGGAACTACAGTTTTCTGTACAGCCCACCTCGAGACTTTGCACCGCGCGCTCTTATGGTGTTGTTTTACACTTAACATGAAAACATATATTCTTCATGACCAAGGTTGGAATTGAAATAAAAAGTAAGGTGAAACTTATGATTGTCCCCCTCACCCTCCTGGTCCACACGTTTTAATTCACATGAATCCCAAAATGTATGATTTTAAGAAAATACAAATATACTTATTATGAACTTGATAGGCCTTAACCCTTCAGTGTGTATATCATGTTTTAAACAGTTTAAGAAACCCCACACAGCTCCCTAACACTGAAATGTTGACTTTATTTGATCATTTCAGTAAAAAAGTAACGTTCAAATTTCTGCTTTAATTAACATATTGCTGAATGTTCAAAACAAAGCACTTTGGCAAGTTACGGTAACTTTAAATTGCTTAATAAACACAGTCACTTTCATCATCCGCAATTTCTCGGTCACGATCGGTTGTGTCCCTGAGCAGTCGCAAGTCATTGTGGGACACCATTTTCTCCTTTCCCTTTCGTAAAGGAAGGTCCAGTGTTTCCTAAGCTGAAGGAGGTTATAAAGGAAGTTTCAAATCTCCTTTCCTATCATCTAATTAGAAAAGCTCTTATCATGGCTGCCACTGAGGTACTTCCGGGTCATTTCTCTCTGTTAGGAACCTTCCTAAGCTAAACTGACTATTTGACCGCAGCCAGGGTGTTCTTTTAATTTAGTTATTTAGGTACAAGCAGGGTAAAAAGTGGAACATCTTTCAATCAGGTAAGCAAATAGGAAAGGGGCCGTTAGAATAATCTCGGTCAGAGGCTCAGCAACGGTAGAGCAGAAAACAGACAAATACCCAGCTAAACACTGGAGAGCTCTGGAGCACACACAAGACAATCTGACACCGAACAGGTGAGAGTGGAGCGTATATACTGGAGGCTAATTGGGGAATGAGTTGCAGGTGAAGGGATGGGCTGGGGAAACCAGGTGAGGAGAATGAATTGATTGCAAGGGATGGGGGAAGGCATGATCTGAAATGACAAGTTAATGAAAGGCAAAACCAAACAAACAAACTCAAATGGAAAGAAAACTGCTACCTCCTTGTTGGAGGTGCCTGGGAATTAGGACTTTTATTGACAAAAACTACACTGCTGCTATTGTGTAAATGACAATAAAGCTTATGCACCCTTAATTGTGTTTAAATAGGTCACACACATTACAGTGATTCAGCTCTGCAGCTCTGAACTCGTAAACTAAATGAATTCTTCTCAATCTCAATTACAGCAACTGAATTTCCAGCATTTTCTTAAAGTCCCTCTCTTTCTCATGCTCTGCTTTCTTTATATTTTCTGCACAGGTGGGCCAAACATGAGGGAGAAGTTTTTAGAGCACAGGTGTTAGTCGTTGTCCTTTGTTCCTTGATTATTTCAGCATTGGAAAAAGTCCAAATAGGTTATAACAGTTAAAGAGAAATAAACAACAACAAAGGCAGTAATGCAAAGATCAAAGAGAAACTCAAACAAATAGCACTACTTTAATTTTAATTCAGATTTGTGTACCAAGATATATATGATATTCCTTTCTCTGCTGTAAACTCATGTTCAGTCAGGATAAATAGTGATAATACACTTCTGAAGTAGACTGCTGTTCTTACTACTTAACATTTGTACATTGATGTGTTGTAGGCCTAAGGATTCACATCCATCTACAACAGAAGAAATCAACTAGTCAACAAAGCAGATTCAGTCAATATTTTTTGTTGATTCAATTTATAATTTTAATGATATTATCACTTTTCTTCAGACGATATATAAATAGGTTGTGCTGATAGATCATAACAAGCTAAATGGAGCTGCATAACTGATCTAATGAGGACTGGCAGATAAAAGAAAGCACTGGACTCAAATACTGGATGAGTCTGAAAGTATTACTTTGTATGTAATGGAGGCAAAGTAATACAGTTTTGTAAATCAAGATTGTAGAACAATTTGAGGACATGCTCCAGATTAAATCATGAAGTGGACAAAAATGAGGTCACCTTAACAGTTTGGATGTAGCATGTAAAGATTGTTGTATCTTTTTGAGCTTACTGACAGGATGACCATCTTTTTTAGATCATCTCCTAGAAAAAAAGATCTTAGCTAATTGAAAAATGCCAGAAGATTAGAACATTCAAAGGCTGCCAAAATACTTTACTTTCAAAACTGAAGCATCAGTCCCAAAAAGGCATGAATGACTTTAATTCAACACCTAGTCTTGTATACCTTAAACAATATGTATTTCTTCTTGGTTCCCTGAGAATGAACCCTCATGATTTATTCCCATATTTTTTTGTCTAGCAAAGAGGATAAGATTTTTTATTTGAAACGATTACTAAAGGAATAACCATGACGTTTTTTACACATCATTGTTCCATTGGAATAAATTGTAATAACTCTAAAACTTTGACCTCGAGATAAAAGGTCTGGGGATTAATTTGTCCAATACTTTGGTTTTATCACCATTAGAATGATATGAGTTATAGCTTTTACTCAGGATTCTCTAATTAATTTTCTATATCGCTCCATTGAAATAGTCTGAATGACACTGGAAGGGAAAGAGGGGAATCCGGTTTTAATGACTTTGACTCTCTTGGTCCTGATTTTCTAACATGCTATTCTGTTGTCACTTCAGAAAGTGAGGATATTCTTAGTAGTGATGACAACTCTGTCCATTGATCGTCTTACTCTATCCAGACAGAAACAATAGTGCGTAATAAAGGATTCTTATGGCTAAATTGGGTTTGATTTTTGAATGCATTTAGAGTGGAAATACACCATTTACAACATGTCTTTGAGTATTTGGAACTTCATTGTGTTCTAATCACATCTGACAATATTTGGGAATAGCTGATGTATGTTAAACAACCTAAATTCAGTTTTTAGTTTTTCAGTGAGAACTGAACTGAAATTTGGCACTGCTGAACTGCAAATGTAATGACTCAGGGGGGAATCAAACATTTGTTGAGTATTGATACCAAAAGAGCTTTTCAATAAAACAACCCAACAGAGTGCAAAGCTGTCAGGTTCTATAAAGAACTACAAGTGTCTCCCAAAGACAGCTAGTATTTCTCTCTGGACCATAACCAAAACACCTCAAAATCATGTATAAAGCACTCCTGCTCAACCTGAGGCCTTTCAAACACAGCTGAACTTCCTTCCTGTTTTGTAGGAACATGATGTGATTTTATAATACCTTACTTTTTTGTGATTTTATCTATGAGTAGGAAATTAAAATGTCTACTCTAATTAGTCTGACTCATCAATAACTGCTATATTGATAATGCAGTATAACTAACTGTCTTTATAAAATGTGTTCATAGCCCTGCAAGTATTATAGTATGTTTTTCAGGCGTCTGTCTTTTTGGTGGTACAGCAGTTAAATCCATGATCCATGAAAATGTTTAATTTCACATATAGTTAAAATAATGAGTGGCAGACTTAAGAACATGTATGAGCAAAACAATAAAAAATAGTCAGGTGCACGACAAAAAGCCCAATAGATTTTACTGATCGTAACATTTCCATGCCATAAAGAAAACACTTTGACAGTTTGCAGAGTTCCTTTGTGCCCTGTCAACAGTGGCCAAGATAACAATATGTCAATGACCTTGACAGATTGTCTGGTTTTAGTATCCTGATTACCATCTTGTATCACCATTTGTTTGGGACTTGTCCCTACCAAGTTGAGAATCACTGAAACCTATTAGGACAGTTGTAATGAGAGCAACCAAAATTCACCAATTCAAATTGGAAACAAAATAATCTTCCAAAAATATGTTAAGCATATCAGTCTGATCACCTTAAACTTAATAGTCACATTAGTGTTGGAGTACTCGAGACCGGTCTTGTTTGTGTATTATGTAGTGTTGGATTCAAACTAGTCTGGTTCCAGTCTTGATTTGGTCTCGCTCTGCTTTGGACTTGACTTAGTTTTGACCTCTAAAGTCTTGGTCTTTCCATGGTCTTGGTACATTCCGGTCTTGGTCATGGCTTGGTCTCGTTCAAGTTGGTCTTGACTACAACACTAAGTCACATACTGATTCAGCTTTATTTAAGAAGAAAGTTATTCCCAAACTGGTTTGTTACCTTCTTTGTGTTTCTTGAATCAGAGTTACTCAGGAACTACTTGTTAGCCCATCAATAACTTGTTAACCATCGGTTTCTATTTGTTACTTACTCAATCCTCAGTGAAAACTCAGGATTTTGTTAACATAAATCAGTAATAACTTCCATTTACTTGTTTCCAAAATATGTCGTACGGTACATATTTTAATGCTTGAAATGCACCTACCACATCCACTGTCTTAAACATGTTGGCCACAATGCAGCGTCCAGTTGTTCTGCAAAGATTTTCTGAGCCAGGAAACAGCCTGCTTCTCTGGCTGTTAAGAAACTGCCACTGCAACTGTATGTTAGATGGCCAAAGATATTTCTGCAGACTGTGGTGCCACGGAGGGCTGAACCTTTGACCTCCCAGTTGCAGGGCTGACACTTTAATCACTAAAGGCCACGGTGCTGCCTCCGTACTTTTGGAGTGTACATCACCAAGGCCATCCACAACAACTTCAGAGTCCCTGGCAACATGTTACATTCAAATAGGATTTCTCCTGACTGTATGTCTGAGTGTTTGCATTTGTGTAAATAAAAGATTGCTACATAAAAATCTAATTTTCCATCTGCTATTTGTTTAAAAATGTGGGACAGAGAAGGAAAGCAGCAGGAGTAATAACTTGTTTGTTTCTGCCACAGTGGGGATCTGAATAGAAAACAACACGCTTACGCATACAAATCAAGCAGATTGCATCAAGCCCCATGCTAGGAACAAACAAATACTTTATGCTTTTATTCCATTGTTGAAATAGCAGTATGAATGAAGCGTAAATCAGTGCTGTAAACTGAAAGTCTATTTTGTTTACAACCACAACTTTATGGTCGTATTTTGATTGGCCTTACAGCATCAGAGAAAATATCCAGTGAGCGGTCGTTCTCCGGGCAAAAAAAAAGGAGAATGGCTTGACTGGTTCGAGCTGATAGAAAGGATACAATAACAACAATGAGCACTCCTTACAGCGGACTGCAAAAGATTATATCTGAGAGCACACGTTGTTGAACCTTGTAGCAAATGGTTATTTGTGTTGCTCAAATTTTTGTTGATTCTAGTTTTGTTAGCTATTCCTTTACTGACAAACACTACATTAAGTCTTGTCTTCTTTACCAAAAATATAGCTTTTAACAGTCAATGTTTGGTGATGTTGGTGCCATTTCGTCCTAATCATAGGAAAAAGTTAATTGGCAAAATGTATTCCGTCAAACTTTTGTTGAACCAAATAAACACTGCACTTCAAACTGAAGCTTCACTTGACACAGGCTCTCCAAAATGTAAAAATAGAAAAGTCAAAAATGCTGTCCGTTCTGATGAGCCTGGTACGGATATATTTTGGTGTACATGAAAGCATAAATAGTGACCCTCCCAATCCTGGAAACCCATAGCAGAGGTGAGTTCAGCGAGTGAAATCAGACACCGGTCTTCTCTGGTAGAATGACAGTTGCACTTCAGCCAGAACAGCAGAGTCCATGCAATTTGTTGTTCTTCTTGGAAGAAGTGGTATGCCTTCATCACCTTTTCCTCTCTGAATCACACTCCCTTTGCCGCTCTCAGACTAATTATCCTGGGCATTCAGTCGGAGGAGTACTGTCTGGGCACTAAGGTCAAGAATATCACAGCCTTTATTTTTGGTGACTTGTTATTTTGGTGATATTGAACTGTATGCTTACACAGTGAATGACTCTTGACAGAACATGCACTTTTTTTTCTTTCTCTACTCTCTTCCAACTTCCCTTATTCTCTGGTTCTCCTGCATCTTTTTCCCCACCTCTTTGGCCTTACTTTTTCCTTTGCCCTGGTCCTTCTATCAACTCTTGGTGATTAATCATTGCTGCTCCCTGTCTGTCTCTTTATAATATTAGCGTTATCATTTCCTCTCCCATTTCTCTCTTCTCCTAACCTCTTGCCCTTCCTTCCCTTTCCTCCTCTTGTGTCATTTTCAGCCTTTACTCTCCTCTCTTGCCTTTTCTGTATCTCACCCCTTTCTCAGCTCTGCATTTATTTGTTCTCTTCCTCCATTCATGGTGATTAATTATTTCTGCCCTATGTGCTGTCCCCTCTCCTTTCTTTAAAAATCATTATCCAATCTTTTATTAACACCGTTTGGGCTTATCTTTGCTAAGCCATTAATAGCTTGGCTTTTTCTTTGCTCAAAAAAATAGGGCAATTGCTCTCCAGACTGTGCTTGAGAATCACTTAACTTGAATTTAAAAGTTGGCAGTGTTTAATTTATGTTTCTTTTGACCATTTAATACCAAATGTTCCTGGAGAGTTTAAGCTGTACTGTACTTTTACTCTGAGAAAGGACAGTAGGTTCCAAGCCACAAGGGCAATACCTTACTTATTAAGGATAAATTAAGCAGACCAGAAATGAAGCATTCCTAAAGGATATGTTTACTGTTAAACTGTCTGACACTCCCATTACATTGACAAGGTGCCATGTTGGGTGACCCTGTGAAAGATTCTAGCGAACGCCATATTCTTCGTTATTTACACACTTTAACAGGTCTATTATGCTATATTTCAACAATATCTTATATATATATATAAAACATATCTCTGAAGTGTTTTGCTCAAAATACCAAACAGATCACCCATTGTAGCATGCCTCATACCCCTCTATTTCAGCCCTGATCCTGAAGTGCTGATTCTGTGACTGTCGCTTTAAATCTGAGCTGAAGCTGGCCACGCCCCTTTGGAGCGTCATGATCTCTCTGTCTGAAGAGAGAAGTTTCTAACAGAGATACTCAGCGAAACGCTGCCCTGATTAAACCCCATATTATGTTCCAAACCACATCCAGCATTATTTCTGAAACACTTCTCAGTGTTTACCACTAGAACAGAGACATTATATGCATTATATAAACAACAACTCTAAGTCCCTCCTGCAGACATCCTGCTGAACACACAGAGACATATATTCTTAATTCAGGTTCAATTTGGGCAAGGCAAAGGAGAACATTGCATCACACCAGGACTTAAATACAAACTGGTTTGATAAGGGGATAAATTGCAGGTGGACATGAGGTTAGATCATGGCTGCTGAGTTACAGTAATTGGTTACAGGTGAAACTAATTAGGCCAGGACAGACAATCAGAACAAGCAGGAAAAGACTGGAAAAATCTGATTGGCTAGGAAGACATACAAGGCTGATTCAGAGCAGGTTTGTGGATGGGCCAAGACAGCACAGAACATCAATGTAAAAATACACAAAGACAGGAAGTAAAAGCAGATATGACACAGGGTGAGGATATTTCCTAAAATAGGTAAGACTTAAACCAAAAGCCAAGATCGTGAAAATAAATTGCAAAATGAAGAGCATGCTAAATTGAAGAGGACTTTTAGTTAGTGATTGAGATCATATTCTTATTAGGAAAATGTTAACCGATGTAGTTGAGATTTGTCCCGTCGGTCATTAAATAATGAAGGTTAAAAGCACTTCTGCATTGGCTTTACTTTTCAGATTCATAGGCGTGATGCCAACTTCATTTATACACTCTATGGTTTAGTGCTAATTTACATAAGCACATTCGCTTCTTCGCATAAGCCATTAATTTAAAGTGTTTCTGTTCAAAGCCTCATGGCACTACTAGCGTAACAGGAAACTTCTCCCGACTGTCATGCATAGTTAGGTCATGACAAGCCGAATTTTGTGATTTCCATTTAAATGTCGTCTCCTGGGGTTCTGTAGTTTGTTTCTAGAGCACTAGTTGTTCTGTGAGGAGGTTTTTCATTTTCATCTGTTATTGCTGTGTGCTTGAACTGTCACATTCAAAGCCAAATTAAATTAGCTATTAAGATGGATTGTGTCCCACATGAATTCATTTTGGATCTGTTCTATACATTTGTTTTACAGCCGGTAGCTTTTATATCACAATGATTCATAAAGTCAAAATGGATTTTTATAGCAGTGAATGGTACCTGTATTTCATTTTTATTAATTGTGCAAATTAAGTTACATCACGTGTCCTTTTTATGCTGAGAAAATCCATCTCAATTCAATCCACTGATTTTTAAGCTGCAGCACATCAAGATGTGCAATAAGTTAAAGGTTCTGAAGGTGGTATACTGTAAATACAGACATTACTTTCCTGTTATGCTTTAGAATCATTACTTGCAGGGAATATTCACTGTTCTACAACATTTAGTCAGTTTAGTAGAGCTGGAGGCTGTTGAACAGATGGCTCACTGTAGCCAAACAGAGTATTCCCATAAAAAGCAATCTCACAACACTTGGACTCCAAGGATGGATGATGATTTTATGATGCAGCCTACTTAACTTAGATGTAAAGCCTAGACACAAACACTGCAGTGCTTAACGTATAAGGAGCTATATGCTTTTGTTCAGCAGTTAAGGGGTACGTTATTACCCTGCATTAACTGTGGGACGGAACAGCTATTGCTCAAGCTTTAACGTGGAAACATTTGTATTTCCAACAATAACAGAAAACGATGAGTCAATAAGAATAAAAGGACAATGGTGTGTGTGCAGTAACCTTGATACATTACTTGTTTGTTCATTGCATTGGCATTTTCAACTACTGCAGTCTTATTTAGAAAAAGGAAATTTAACAGAAGCACCTCGAGCACACTCAGTCTCTGATTCTCTCTTTCTATGCGTGTTTGTGTCCTAAGTGACCTCTGTGCGGGACTTCCTCCAGTGTCCACAGCATAATTAGATGGAGCTGGGACCATCTGCAATACATCCATCACTGACACACACACACACACACACACACACACACACACACACACACACACACACACACACACACACACACACACACACACACACACACACAAACACACCTCTGCACCTGCAATGAAGACAGAGTGAGAGAGAGAGGCCATAGTCCACCTTTCATCAAGTTATCTCAGACATATCCAGGTTAAAGGAAATGAATATTTGCTGTATAAAGCTTTCAAAGATTCAAACTCAGCCGCTCTCACCTAGACTGGCATTCCTGGAGAATTTACTCAAATGCCAAGACAATCAATCTTTAACAAAATACATTGCATTAACATCATAAAAGGGAGATGGTTTTTCAAAGATGGGCAGGAAAAACACACTCCCAGGTTCAGGGCTTCATATCCCTCAGGGGCCTTCTGTACTGAAAATGTATGTAGTCACTGTACTGGAAGGTACATTCCCATTAAATGGCAAATGCTCGCTGAATGGCAAACCAAACACGTTTTATAAATGTAACCTGTAAGGAAATTGACTAGCACCGGCAATGTCCATTCATTGTGCTGTACCTTGTGCAGTGTCCAGATACTTTAAGAGAATATTTATGGGTTGTCATAAACAAGAGTGAGGATTCATGAGCTGTATCTGAAGAGCAGCACAGACCAACAAAGCCTTGCCAACCACAGTAAACAGGATATACCGCATTAAGGTCTGGCCTCTTCATTATCTACATAATATGCCAACACATTACATTTTTTACAAGAGTCTGGATGTTTGCTGTGGGCTGAGTCCCCGGCGTATTCTTTTTAGTCATGTTCCATAACTGTCACTACCTTTGAACCATTCAGAATTACAATGCTTGTTACACTGGTTTCTGTACATGTGCACTGTAGGTTTTTCTCACTTTGCTGGCACATTAACAAGTGTGGAATTACATTACTATATAAGACAGAGAACAAGGAAAGCAAAGATTTAGAGAGGAAAATGTAAGAAAAAAACATCAGGGCATTGACATCAAACATAGGGAATCACAGCTTATAATTTCAACCAAAAGCAGTTAGTAGGACAGGACAATAAGACAAACAAAGGTAGACACACATAAATGTGAGTACGGACATGTTGAAAACAAACTTAGGTTACCGGATGACATAGACTAATGACAGAGCTGGATGGTATGTGACATGATTGACTGGCTGCTGAGCTGCACCCAACCTAGTACAGAGATCAAGATGGACAGGAGATTTTAAACAAGTAATGAAGAGTGAGGTTGGTGTGATAGGGTTTTCAATCAAATCCCTTCCCTCAATAGTGTATCATCTAGAACAACAAAACATTATATAGATATTTAAAAGAAACACAAAAAACATGATAACTGAAATATACTGCATCAGACTTGGCAATTCCCTTGCTACACATAAAAGATGAAGAAGAAACAGCAACTAGGGTTCATTTAGACATATTTATCATATGACCAGACCAACTGTTGTACCAACATTCACTGTCCTTTGAACTCCTGATAGTTACTTTTATTCACAAACAAGTAATGAAAGCATATCACATGATTCACAAGGTTATTGCTAACTTGTTAAAGTCATTGTTCAGTGATTAGCAGGCAGCTTACAGAGCTTTTATCCTGAAAACAAAAGCTGCCTGTTTCTTCTTGAAAGTACAAAGAGACCCAGGTAGTCTTTGAGAAGTATTATCAACAAATGTGTAAGCATGTCTTGTGTTGCACAATTAGTAGGCTTTAAAACAAATAATTAGCTAAAACAGTCTAAAAAGCAGTACATGTAAAAAAAAGGTGTAATGCATTTCAGTCAATGTCGCTGTCCAAGATATTGGTTTACTGTGACTTATATTTAAATGTATTTGTTACAGGTCCCAAGTGAAGGGACCAGCGGGCAGATTGCTGTTATAACAGAAAACGAAGAGCAGAATGTTGCTTTACCATGGCAGCCCTCGTAAGAATGAGGAGGTTCTTACTCTCCACAGAAAAGAGACGCTTCCCGGCCAATCAACACACTACTAGTGCCACCTATTGGCCACAGCATGAAAAGGCACTGCTTTTAAACAGGATTACATTATAAATCAAAATACAATAAAACCACAATGTGACCACATTCTGTGTGGGTCACACACTCCCCAACAAAGAAAATGGCTCCCGACATTCACAGCAAAAAAATCGGAACTCCACACTTTTCCTTGAACCACAACAAATATTAGATACAGTCCTGAGGTTTTCCTTTTGTGTAAGTATTTATATATATGAGTGTGTGCATGTGTGTGTTAATATGCAAAGGAAGGGACAGTGTATGGCATCATGACAGGGTAGGGCAGTGATTGGTATAGTGCATAATAAGGTGTGTAATGTGCCATGGGGACTGTGGGCATCCCCCATGGTGGCAGTGTTTGTGCCCCGAAAAGTCCAACAGTGTTCACAGACCCCTGAGACTGGTAGGATGGCTGACCCAGGGATTCATATGTCAATGTCTTTGGAGGTCTCCTGTCCCGTACTGGTCGCCTGGCTGATTCACACAGAGGGGTGGTAGATCTATCATTGTCAATGTCACATCTGGCTGGACCATTCTGATGTTGATTCTCAGTGTCCTGTGCATGGTCACTTCCTGCTGTTTGTTCATACTCATTGTCATTTTTCTGTTCAAATTCCTGTTCACTGGATTGGTCCTGCTCCATCAGTACATGTTCCTCTGGTGTGATCCTCAGCTGTCGTATTGCTTCTCCTGTCGGTGTGATCAACCGTGCTTGTTCATGTGAGGATGGAGAAGTCACAGTGTATCTCTGGGGCACATAGGGAAGCGTGGTATGTGGACTTTGTGACTTAGCTGGCCTGGACACTCTTAACCAGTATTGTGCTCGGGGAACATCATCATCAGACGAATCACTGCTTTGAAATGGTTCTCTCTGTCCATGCTTTTCTGTTTGACTCCTATTCTTCTGTCTTTCTTTGGTTGCTGTTCTGTTCTTGAACTGTTCAGGCATACTCACAGGTAAGTCATTTACCATGTGGAGAAGATTTCTGTGAAGAGTACGTATTTTATTGCCACCTGTCTCGGGACACACTTTGTAAATGGGGCTCTCATTTACCTGTTCTTTAACCACATAGCTGTTTGTTCCCAATAGGACCTCAGCTTTCCCGGCCCTCCTCTCTCACTCAGATTATGAACCAGGACTCTGTCACCGGGCTGCAGGACCACTCCCCTCACATGACGGTCATGTTGTCTCTTCCCTCGTGCGCTGGACTGCTGGCTGTTCTGAGCTGCTATTCGGTAAGCCTCTTTCATCCTCACAGCCCATTTGTCTGCATACCCCTGTGCTGTTTCGACTCTGGATAGGCCAAAGAGCAGATCTACTGGGAGGCAAGGATGGCGCCCAAACATGAGGTAGTGGGGTGAGAAACCTGTGGCCTCATGTCTGGTGCAATTGTATGCATGCACAACCTGTGGTAAGTGTTCCTTCCAGTTACTCTTTTCCTTCTCTTGCAGTGTTCTCAACATCTGGAGTAAAGTTCTATTAAATCTCTCGGCAGGGTTTCCCTGTGGATGGTACGGAGTCGTTCTGGAGTGGCTCACTCCAGCCAGCTTCTGCAGGGTCGTGAACAGGGCATTTTCGAATTCCCGGCCTTGATCGTGGTGCAGCCTGCCCGGGAACCCAAACCGAGGAATAAAGTCATTGAATATTTTCTCTGCAGCTGTTCTGCCTGATTTGTTCCGTGTCGCATACACTTGGGCGAACCTACTGAAGTGGTCTATACATACTAAGATGTAGTCATATCCTCCTTTGCTCTGTTCCAGATGCATGTAGTCTATAGACACCAGCTCCAGGGGTGCACTGGTCGTGATGCTTCCCATCGGTGCTCTGTCATGGACCACAGGCTTCTTTTGCTTTATGCAGGGGCATTGTTTTGTGACATAGGCCTCAATGTCCTTTTTCATAAAGGGCCAATAGAAACGATCTCTTGCTAGCCCAATAACCCTCTCTGTCCCCAAATGACCCATGTAATTGTGTAGGTGCTTTAGTACGAGAGGCAGATACTCACAAGGTAGGACCAGCTGTTTCCGCCCTCCAGCCTTTCTGTACAGCAGATCAGACTCCATGTACAGCTTTCCCCATTCATGCATCAACCTTTTCACAGGGACACTTCCTTTCCTTCTGTCGTCATTTGTGAGCACTACTTTTGACTGTTTAAGCTTTATGATCTCATTGATAGCTACATCTTGTCTCTGAGTTCTAATCAGTTCACTCTGGCTGATGGCAGGTAATGTCACTGTACTTTGTGAGTCTGAATTTTGGGTCAGGTTAAGAGAAGCAACATAGGCAATGTCATGCTTTTTAGCAGCCTCACTTCCTTCCCAAGCAGCACTGATGGCATCTCCATTGAGCTCCTCAGTACACTCCTCAACATAATTGTCAATGTCAAGTGGGAGACGGGAGAGGGTGTCAGCATCCACATTGACTTTTCCTGGTCTGTACTTAATACTGAACCTGAAGTCAGCAAGCTCTCCAACCCACCTATGGCCTGCTGCGTTCAGTTTTGCCGTGCTCATCGCATAAATCAGCGGATTATTGTCTGTATACACTCTGACTTAAACAGCTCGCATTTTGTGGGTCGCAGTTTGACACCATGGCGTTGCAGGGCTCTCAGTACTCGACGTGCTGCACCAACATGATCACTGAAGGACTTGGAATAACAGAGGATGTCGTCAAGGTAAGGAATACAACATTCATCACGCAAAGTGGCAAGCATCTCCTCCATGCTGCGCTGAAATGCAGCAGGAGCATTGCAGAGACCAAATGGTATTCTTACCTACTCATGTAGACCCCAGGGAGATATAAAAGCTGTCATGTGGCGGGATCCCTCAGCAATGTAGCCTTGGTGGTAGGCTTTGCCCTGGTCGAGAATGCTGAACCAACTGTGGCCTCCTAGAGTGTCTAAGAGGTCCTGGATGCGAGGCAGTGGGTGGCGGTCTGGTACTGTTTTCTGGTTCAACAGTCTGTCATCAATGCACAATCTGAGAGTTCCATCTCGCTTCCTGACACAGACTACTGGTGCTGCAAAAGGTGACTTTGATTTAATGATCCAGCCTTTGACAAGCAGGTCTTGGATGTACTGTTTGACCTCTTGGTAGAGTGGTTTGGGAATGGAGGCATAGGATTTTTGGACTGGAATGTCATCTTTGAGATTGATGGTCATTTGGAGGCTGGGGATGTCCCCAATATCACCGTCATCTCGAGCAAAAGCCCCTGATTCCTCCAACAACATTTGTTTTACCTCTTCCTGTTGTTCATTTGTAAGATGGCTGACGTCCACAGGTGGGTGCCAGGGTGATGCAGTGGGTGATGTCTGGTCAGGGCTGGATACTGGTGAAGAGTTAAAAGTATTTACCTGGGTGAGTTTTTCATAATTTCTGGGACAGTCTGTCTCTATGACCTTGACAATGGATTCAATGCTGCCTAGAAGAGTTCGGCCTTGCAAGGTCACATCATGGTTGGAGT
Source organism: Eleginops maclovinus (assembly GCF_036324505.1). Taxonomy (NCBI): domain Eukaryota; kingdom Metazoa; phylum Chordata; class Actinopteri; order Perciformes; family Eleginopidae; genus Eleginops; species Eleginops maclovinus. The sequence goes on from NC_086371.1 coordinate 22,111,873, forward strand.
GATTTGACACTGGCACTTTAATGAAAGGTCTATCTGTTTTGTGAATTTCCATTAATCCCGCCCCTATACTCAGCCTCTCCAACTGTGCACTGTCAGGTGTGGGCTCAAACAGCACAAGTGGCTCTGGGAGGTTAATGTTTGCTGGGACCCGGCACTTAATGTAAGCTACATGACCGGCTGAAATGGTGACTTCTTTAAAGCCCACTTTCACTGCAGCATGTTCTTCTTTTGGAACTCTCTGAGTCTGTATGAAATTGACTATGGTCTTTACACTGGCATCTTCAATCTCCATTGCACCAGCGAGGAGGGCAGACAGGATGGACATAAGCTTAGGTCGGCCCTCATTGTTCTTAATAAGTACTTGGATTACATTAAAACCAATTAATGGTCTATCTAATTCCAGGCGACTCACCAAAAAGGGTACACGGATGGATAAGTCTGGGTCATCATTGCCTTGAAGGTTTACCACTACCTCCACCCATCCATCATATGGGACGTCATCTCCAGTGACGGCAGACACACTCAGAGGATCATCCAACAGTGCACTGAGAGGTCGAACATCTTGGTCAGGTAAGTACTTGTTCTTCCAGGCACGGTCGAGTAGGATTACATTGGCTCCTGTGTCCAGTAGGACAGTGACAGTGTAGCCAGCCATACTGCATTTCAATAGGGATTTGCGGCCAATGAGTGGAGCTATTAACTTACATGGCTGGGTTGTGTTGTCAATCTTAGCTATGTTGGCTTCACTAGGTTTATGTGGTTTTGCTATTGAGTCTTTGTGGGGTCGGGACATGTGCTCAAGACCAGTCAGGGGTTGTCCCTCTGCCTTGACCGCATCCCGTTTCCCGACTGCTTTGCTCTCTTCAAGCAGCCAACAGCGCGATGGCCTTCTTCTCCACAGAAAAAGCAGTGACTGCAATTTGGATTGGCCTGTGCGATACAGTTTGGACAGCCATAAGGTTTTTGTGCCTTTGTTGATGGTCTGGATTGGTCTGGGTTACAGTAATGAGTGGGGGAGTAGCGTTGTTCTGGTGTTTGAACTTGTGTCACCATCTGTTTCAAGGCCTCCATTGCCTGTGTCAGTGCCTCAACCTGTGCACTTAGTCTCTGTATTGTGTTGTCTCTACTACTCACGGTTGTGCTAACTTGGGCTTCAACCTGTAGTCTCTGGTCAGGATCAGCATGGGCGCTGTGGGCTTGAGTTGCTTTGCGAGTAGAGCTGCGGCCCAAACTGCGCTTTCTTTCACTTTCTTCTGTGGTAGTCTTGATCACTTGTCGTAGCAGAGCCTCATCAGACACCGCAGGGTCAGCAAGAAGCGGTTTGAGCTCTCGTCTGACATCCTCATATTTCTCCCCAATTCCCTGACATATTGTGTTCAGGAAAATGCACTGTATTGTGGATGCATCATATTTGACAGCAGAGGCTGTGTGCTTGGTTGTGAACATTATTCTTTGCTTGAGTCCAATCATTCTATATAAGAATTGCTGTGGTGTCTCATTTTCATGTTGTTTGGCACACATGAGGTCTTGGAAGAGTTCTGTGCTACTCTTTCTCCGAGGTGTGACTGTTGGAAGCTTTTGAGTTCTGAGACAGTGAGGTCATCTTTATTTGTCAACATATCTCTAAAGTTGCCAGGTTTGATTGCAGGGAGCACCCCTCTAATGATCTCACCCTCAGTGTGTTTCTCTTGGAGTCCTTCATCAGTTTGTTTGCATATGCTGTTGTATGTCATGTCAGAGGTAGTGTCACTTATTTGGCCCCCATGTAGCCTGAACTCTTTCCGCTGGATATAGGCGAGATCTTTCAGGGAGACCAATCTCTCTGGAGTGTGGTTTGGTATGAGGTTAACATGACTGTGGTGATGTGGCAGGCTGCCACCCTGTGCTGTATTAACAGTCATTGAAGGGTCATCTGTCGTGTGGCTGTTCAATGGGCCAGCTCCCACAGGTGTGGCTGCCAAGCTTGACGACGTGGTGGCACTGACCGTGCATTCATGTAATTTCCTGCCCAGTTCCTCATACATCTGTTGTAGCTGTTCTACCTTTGGCGTGGTTGTGTGGGTGTATGGGCTAGGCGGTGTTGTGGTTGTGTAGTGACATGTGGTGGTGTGTTTTGTGCAATTGAGATAGATGTCTGTGCAACCTCATCTAAAACTACAGGCATTTCAACTAAATGGCATTGATGTATCACCTTCCAAACAACATCATTCAATGACAGCAAATGACCCATACCCTCGTCCTCAGACTCAGCTAAGTCTTCAGATTGCATATATGTAAGGATATGGTCTATGGCAGTCTTCTTCATCAGTCGGGCTCAACTTGTCTGCTCCCGGCTGGTCTGTTCCTAGTGCCATCGCTACCTCGTAAGCTCCAGGACCAGAAAGTTTGTATAGCTTCTTTTTGATGCTCCAGATCAGCTCCTTGCGTGCTGCAGACATGTGTATTGATGTGTTGCGCCTGCTGAGCTAGCAGTTCGGCTCCCTTGCAGGTCAAGACCCTCTTCACTGGTCTCCCTTCCTTAGCTGTAGTCACGTCACCCCACTTCTGTGGTCACAGGCTGGGTGGTGCCTCACTCCAGCAACATGTAGCCGTTCTGGTCTCGATGTTCATTTATCACTGGATCAGCAACCAGTACACCTGTGGCAGCGGCGGCAATCCTGGACGAGCCCCCAAGAATCTGTTACAGGTCCCAAGTGAAGGGACCAGCGGGCAGATTGCTGTTATAACAGAAAACGAAGAGCAGAATTTTGTTTTACCATGGCAGCCCTCGTAAGAATGAGGAGGTTCTTACTCTCCACAGAAAAGAGACGCTTCCCGGCCAATCAACACACTACTAGTGTCACCTATTGGCCACAGCATGAAAAGGCACTGCTTTTAAACAGGATTACATTATAAATCAAAATACAATAAAACCACAATGTGACCACATTCTGTGTGGGTCACATATTCTCCAATCTTAACATTTTCAACATAAAGTGCCATCATGTTGCTCCAGGGACAATACTTAAAGGTTCCCTATTATGAAAAATGCACTTTTTGCTGTCTTTTATACATAAATATGAGACTCACAAAGTGTCAGAAAATACAACCCTCTCTCTTTTGCTCCTTACCCACATCTCTAAAAATGGGGGTACAAACAAGCTGATCCAGATTTCTTCGGTTATGATGTCTTATCGGAAATGTCTGCTGGCTTTACATTGAACTACTGGTAAAGCCACCCCCCCCCCCACGAGATACATCCCAACCTATCGTCTGAAATATACAGTCGCGAGCAGCTCTGTGTGTCTGTGTGTTCAGCAGGATGTCTGCAGGAGGGACTTAGAATTGTTGTAAATACAATACATATAACCTACCACTGTTCTATTGATAAACACTGAGAAGTGTTTCAGAAATAATGCTGGATGTGGTTTGGAACATGATACAGCGATGCTGCAAAGGGGCATGGCCAGCTTCTGGTCAGCTCAAATGTAGAGTGACAGACTCTACAGTCACAGAATCAGCACTTAAGAAACAGGGCTGAAATAGAGGGGTATGAGGCATGCTACAATGCGTGATCTGTTTGGTATTTTGAGCAAAACACTTCACAGACATTTTTTATATACATACGGTTCTACAATATAGTGTTGAAATATAGCATAAATAGGAGACCCTCAATGCTATGCGTTCCTTGCTTTACAACAGAGCGGGAATGTTTGGTCAACAGCAGATTTTACCAAGCAAGTGGACATGCACACATTAAACAATTTGCCAATGTATTAAAGGCTCCCTTGAGTAAAACATTTAACAGTTGAAAGATACAGCTATGAAGCAGACTTAGAGCAAGAGAAATACTGAAGAGCCAGGGACATATATAACCATGTGAGACGGACGTGTCTGCAAAGCACGACAGGGAGAGAAGCTGCTGAAATGACTAAAACGCAGATCCTGTGTTAGGAAGTTGCTTTGCCGACTTCAATGGCTTATACATGATTTTCAACTGACAGGATGGCTGACACAGTTGGACACACACAAATACACATGCTCACAGAGTTCATGACAGTGAGACAAGTGGACACGTTTGTAGGCTGAAGAGAGGGTTAAGGACAGGATAGTGACAGGTGTCGAAAGAAAGAGAGCATACACGAGAGGAAGGAGGACTGTATATAATGGTGGAGAGAACAAGACATGTATGGCAAGAAAGAAAGTGTGAATGAAAGAAAGAAAAAAAAAAGAAGTTGACAGGTGCCAAAGCAGTCCGGTCCATCACAGCTGATCTTCATGCCACGACACATTTCTATCCAAACATCTCTACGTTCAGTGTGTTAGTCACCTCGCATCTCTATCCCTGTGAATGACTGTGACAACACAAAGAAGACAGTTTGTATTTCCTGTCCGTGGAGAGAAAGAGCTATGCTGAAACTGAACCTCCAAGTCAACTTTCCAGGAAACAAAACCAGCGGTTGTTATTCCTGCGTGGACTGTGCACTTAAGAGATTGACATTTCTTATAGGGGTAAATTATGTGATTTGTCAACATATTTAAAAATGTCTTCAAACTTATTTGAAAATAAGCCTTTGGCTGATGCTGCTGCTGAAATAGAGGTTTCCTTTCTTTAGTCTTTAAAACAAACAAGAATCAAAATGTATGTGTGTGCGTGCGTGCGTGCGTGCGTCGTGCGTGCTCTCCTTCCAATGTTCCCCCTGGGTGGGCAGAGCACTCTCACAGTAGCCCCTGAACAGGGACTATGTCGGAAGGAGGAAGCTCGCTGGGACAGGCCCTCCAGCATCTCGCTCTAATGCAAGAGAGCACCACCGCCTTGCAATACCAGCAGAACGAGGCTCTGCTTGGTCCAGGGTGAAGACCGTGCTCTCGTGTGGGAGCTGCTGCAGCAGAAGATGACCTGGAGGCATATCTGGACATTTTCGAGGGCACAGCGGTGGCGTGCAGTTGGCCGGAGGAGGAGTGGGTCGCACACAGCCTACCAGTGACCTCTCATCATTACTACAGTACGCTGAGGAGGGCCATCCTTGACCAGCTTGGCAGCATCCTGGAGGGACATCACCGTCGTTTCAGAGCCCTCTTCTGTGAGGACGCTTCTCCTACAAGCAGCAGCTCCTCGATGCGGGGATACACTCCACTTAGGACATCATGGAGCAGGTGGTGTTGGAGCAGTTTTCTGCCCCGCCAGCCTGGTAGCAGCCGCCGACCACATCTCTCTTCCCCCGATGGAGGAAGAGTCCCGGCCACCTGCCGTCCCAGCAGGCAGACCTACCCCAGCCCCGAGGAGGAGATTCCCCGCAGCAGCTGCCACTACTCGCTCACACACGACAACCACACACACCTACACCTACACCCACAGCCCTACAGCACATACACTTCCAACCCAAGCCCTACCTCATCCTCCTCTTTTTCTTCTCCCCAGGGTTCAGTCTACTTGTCTGGTCTCCAGCCGAGATACTCCCATTGCCAGCAGCCTGTGCTTTAACCAAACCCCGCTGCCACAGCGACTTATATTACAACATATAGATTTACCTTCTACCAAAAATTATCTATGGCCCTGGGCATTTTATAAATACAACGCAACTTGTGAACAAAGCACCTTCACTCGAGTGGCATTAGTGTCAAGTTCTCCGGTGAACACTAATGTATAAACACAACCCCATTTGAAGGTAGAACATGTATATTAGAGTACATTGTAGTTATGACAAATGGCCTGCTCTTTATTTAGTTTCCTCCAACAACACACAATTATTTAAGAGTTTGCTAAAATCTCTGGTCATTTTTAAGTATTTTTTTACGATATTTTTCTTTTGGTAAAATTAAGCATTCTTCTACAATTCTTTGACAGGTGTCTCGTTAGCTAGTGCTAGCTAGATAAAGCTAGAGGCAGTTGTCATTATTGCCAATCAAATAAATGGTTGTTGCCTAGAAATGTAAAGTCTACTTATATTTACTTCATTTGACAGATACATTGACTCTACCTGTCCAGAACATAACGGTTAACCATTTGGAGCATTCAATAGCTTAAGTACCAGATATATGGTGGAAGCTCTTAGAGAGCAAGAAGGGTGAGACGTTTTTCATTTGCATTCATTAGTTGGAAACAATCACACAAATCAACGCCAATGTCGCTCTGAGTTTGCTTCATAGAAAGCAGATAAGGCAGCCAAGCATTGCTCCCAGCATGCTGGGAGTTTTGTGGTAGGATTAGAGGAGGTTAACACTGTATTTGCCAGTCTGCATTTGCATTATGTTGAGAAATCTCAATGTCTGGAAATTAGCATTATTGGTAACAACCTGAACCAAGCTGTCAAAACTCAAAGATGTAGTCCTTAATTAAAAAAAGATTCAGCAGTGGTAAAGCCCTTCGCCAAAACATAAAGTTTACTTTGGATTTCTTTTAGAAGAGATGATAAGAGGACCAGGAACCAATCAGGTTCATCCCACACTAGGGTGAATCACCAGTGGTTAGTGGCTACTTTTTCATTGATCATCAAGCTGAGACATGTACCTCAAGAGTGGGTTAGAATCTGAAAGTGTGCAGTGGAGGAAATAAAAACCAAGTCACTCATTCAGGCCTGCCTGTAGAGACAGACCTGTAAAACACATGAATGTGATCTGGGTGACTACTGCTGAAGGACGAGTCAATGAGAGAGCATTGGGGAGAGAAGTGCATTTTACTGCTAAAAAAAAAAATCATTCCTAAATGTATGCAACGGCAGTTTGGACATTTTTTTTTTTAGAAAAGATAGATCATCAAGTCATTTAATATGGGAATGAAACAGTTGGACAGCCCTGCAACACCACAGTAAGATGAACATTCTTGTTTTAGAGCATTTGAGTTAATAATTGCCGTCAGGATGTTTACTGTGAGGAAATTTCAGCAAACCTCACAAATGCTGCTTCTTAAATAAGTGCTTGCAACATATAAAGCAACATGTTATATACAGTATAGCCACAGGGTTAAATATACAGTATACATTGGGTCAGGTTGTTGAAATTTCCTCTGTATTTATGCAGATGTAATTGCTTTGCTCTCTTTTGACAACAAACCACCTCGTGCAAAACCTTAACTAATCATATTCTTTAGCATTTAATATTGAATGGAAATATCAATTATATGGATGTTATTCAGAAAAACTTGGTAGCTTTTTCCAGGCGAAACAGACACTGTACAGCTTCAGAGTAATGTATTCCACTGTGAAACACATTGCCTTTCAGATTTTATTATAATGATTTTTTTTAAAGAAAAAACTGCAGCTCTGTGCATTTTAAATTGTGACTGAGAGTAGGCTACATTACAGTATTTTCCAGTATTTTATTCGGCAATCACCCTGGGGGATCATTTTATCCCGTTTCCAAACCATTGAGCTGTGTCTTCCTCACTGCCAGCAGAAGCATTCGGACAGAGGAAGGAAAGAAGGACTTCTAAATTCCCCAAAGACGCAAATGTGTTGGTAGCATCTGGGAGAAGCAGAGTATGCATTGTCACACATTCTTCCGTGCAGTAAGTGTTTAAAAACTGTTCCCATCAGCTGTGAAAACATAAGACAATCATTTATTTTAAGGAAGTAACTGATGAATAAATGATACCCCAGTGAAGTCAAATAAGACCCACTCTTAGAAACACACTCTCAAGTCCTCCCAGTTGTAGGGAAACAGTACTACTGTATGTATTTATAAATCTTGTCCTCGGGTATAAACTGAGACTAAAACAAAGAATGAAATCTGAAAATAGCTCATGGAATCCTTGCCTCACATCACAATAAATGTGATAAATATTTCACTCTTAAGTAGTTTTTTCCTCCAAATTAGAGAATGTGTCTGCACTGTGTCATTGTCTCCCAGATTTATTGCTATTAAGTGTGATAAAGTGAATGTTCTTTGGCCTGTTTATCCAAGATATATCCAAAGGGTATTGCACATTTTTTTTCAGTCGAAGAAGTTTTAAACGAGCCTTCAGTTTAACCACATTGTCCAAAATACTTTATTTGAATGTAACATCAAAAGTGATCACACCCATGTCAATGTAACCCCTCAATGCAAAGTTGACGATGATGTTGTTTAACAATAAACACTGTTGCTTATTTTGCTAAGGTGTTAACTAGAACATAATGTATTTTTAAATATAAATGTGCTGATAACTTGCAAACGCTGTTGTTAAGTGGATTGTTGCCAAGTTATTTCATGCCCCCTTAAAGTTATACTCTCCTTAACTGCCTTGCTTATATAAGTTGACAAATTAACTAATATATGGTACTTAACCTTAACCCTTACCCTAAAGCTGCCTTCATGTGACACTCAGGCCCACTACCACTGATTGAACTCCCGTGGTAGTGACACCAGCAGCTGAATGAGGATGCGGGTCAACGATTCTTTCACCGCTCAATATTCTCTCAACTCTCTGAAGATGTATGGGCTTGGCCCTGTGGGAATAAATCAATATACTGAAACAAAACTTTAAAGGGCATAATTCACTGTTTCCGGGCGGACCAGATCTCGAACATCCGGTAGTACCAGATGTTATTGTTTTTAGTCTCAAGTAGCATGTAGCTAATGGAATATCGAGTATGTGAATATAATAGAAATGATGCGTGGATATACATACTACCACTCACTTGCCCCTTTTCCACCAAACCGGATCCGGCTCAAGATCCGATCTTTTGCTTTTTGGCGCTTCTCTGGTTCTAGCAATCTAAAACCCTTTGCATTTTTACCGCTCAGAGGCCGAGTGGAGCTCAAGTGGAGCTGCGTCATTGCGTCATCGCTTGCGTCATGACGTAACCGTTTACGTGCCCTCTTATGACTGATTCATAATCACTGTCTGACTGTCACACAAGCAGCTGATGCATACCAATATATCTCCCTTTATCATACCTTCCAGAGTAACAAACGTCAAACATTCAGAATCAAAGGAGCATTAGTCCACAAACAGGCTTCAGAAAACCACCTTCTTCTTGAAGATCACTCCTCCAGTGCAGACAAAACTCTCACTGCAAGAACGGGAGCTTTTGGAACATTTTGGAACATTCATCAAATCTGGATTCCAATCACTCTACTACTACTCCAAGAACCTGTTTATCCCCAACAGATCGAGCTGGCTCCCATCTGGACTCGGTTGGGGGGCTAGCCCCATTAGACCAGAAGTCCGAACAAAAAACAGGAATGAAAATGATGAAATAGACACAGAGGGTCAAACAAACCACAGCAGTTGACAGGAATCCCACCAGCCAGTTCCATTACAAGACAGGACAATATAAACTGGACGACATCTACAACTACACTCATATTTGATTGGATACAACAGCTACAGCTACATTTATAAACAGCCACAAACCCAATTCAGCATACACCACAGACACACCCACGCATAACTCACAAAAAACAGACTGGACTGACTTCCCCTAGGACCCCAAACCCAACCTTAGTTGGATTTTGCCCTCCACAATACTCAACCTATCCACATTATTTATCCTCTCTGCAGCCAAGCAGCAGCTACTGCAGAGGGCCCTGGCATTTGTTCCTCACCCCTCCATATTTGACTGAGAAAAACCTCAGAGGGATCTCCACAAATACCATACACGCATCAAGCTCATAGACTATTACATTATCCTCCGATTGGGAACCTCTAGAGAACAGAAAACACAGACACTCCTACACTTGGACAGACAGGCCCTGCGCACACCAGCGGCCCCTAATTGATGTGTCAGATAACCTGTCGAGGGCCGAGCGCAGGGAAAACAACTGACAAACAATCCAAACTTTATCAAACCAGCCGACAAGGGCTCTAAAATAGTAATCATGGACGGAAACTCATACATCACCGAAGCCAATAGAACATTTAACAATACTATGCACTACAAACACATACCAGCCACCATACAACAAAGTTAAGAGGAATCATCACTGTCCTCTATTTACACAAATTCATCATCTCTAACAAAAATACTTCCTTTTCGGTCCGAACCATCCACGCCCCAGCCTGTTTTACCTACTACCCAAAATCCACAAAGACCCCTCAACCTGGACCATTTCCTCCCAGCAGACCAAAAGTCTTGGATTGCAATATTAAATCATACACAATTTCCCAGTACATAGAACACTACTGTATTTAGGCCCCCTCTCAACCACTACCTAAAAGAAATGTCATGGGGGTCCTGTTCCCCTCCTTTCCATCAGCAACCATACGCAAAGCACACACTTTTTAAAACCCATCCACGGATCAATAAGCCCCTGCAAACAGTTATCATCTAAACTTTCTCACACACCATCACTGGAGTCCAGCGCACTATCAAACAAAACATCCATATCAGCAAATAGAAAAAACAAGAGCCTACACAACCTTCTCTTACCACTCACAAACCCTCACCTCAGACACAATACAGCCAAAACTACCGCAACAGAAAATTAATTCAGAATTAGATTAGATTAGATTCAACTTTATTGTCATTGCACAGAGTACAAGTACTAGGACAACGAAATGCAGTTTAGTATCCAACCAGAAGTGCAAGTAAAGCAGTAAAAGTGCAGAGAATGTATATACATATGAAGGTAGTGATATATAAATAATAAAGGATATGAACAGCTCGAATAAGGTATGTGCAGTAGAATGGTAAAAAGTAAACAGAGATGAGTTTAAGGTATGTATAAGTAAACAGCAGCAAGGTAGTGCAAATGGCATAATGTATGTAAAGTGCAGGTGAATTAAAGTGATGGTAGAGGTAAAAATTGCAGAATGAGGTAGGTAGTGAGGTGTTGAGGTAGGTACAGTGTATAAACGGAATAAATATAAAGTATGTACAGTAACATTTGTAAGTAGTGCAAAAAGTTCAGTGGCTGGGGGAAGGCGCATGGCCGTACAGGCCAGGGTGGGGTAACCAGGGGGGCCATCACCGTGGTGTGGAGTTCAGCAGGGTGACAGCCGAAGGGAAGAAGCTGTTCCTGAACCTGCTGGTCCGGGATCGGAGGGCCCTGTAGCGCCTCCCAGAGGGGAGGAGGGCAAACAGTCTGTGGTTGGGGTGAGAGATGTCCTTGACAACACTGCGTGCCCTCCGCAGACACCTCTTGTGCTGTACAGTCTCAATGGTGGGAAGTGAAGAAGCAGTGATGCGCTGGGCAGTTTTCACCACCCTCTGAAGCGATTTCCGGTCCGCAGAAGAGCAACTGCCATACCACACCGAGATGCAGTTGGTGAGGATGCTCTCGATGGTGCAGCGGTAGAAGTTCTCCAGGATCTGAGGGGACAGATGAGCCCTCTTCAGTCTCCTCAGGAAGAAGAGGCGCTGGTGAGCCTTCTTGACTAGAGTTGAGGTGTTGAGTGTCCAAGAGAGGTCCTCGGAGATGTGGACACCCAGGAACTTAAAGCTGGCGACACGCTCAACCTCCGTCCCGTTGATATGGATGGGGGTGTGTGTGCCACCTTTGGTTCTCCTGAAGTCCACAATGAGCTCCTTGGTCTTCTTTGTGTTGAGAGCCAGGTTGTTGTTGGCGCACCACTCAGCCAGGCGCTGGACCTCATCCCTGTAGGCCGACTCATCGTTGTTGCTGATGAGGCCAATCACCGTAGTGTCGTCTGCAAACTTGATGATGGTATTAGAACCATGTACAGGTATGCAGTCGTAGGTGAAAAGAATACACACAGTAGAGCAGTTTACCCTGCCCTCGGTTACTTTTCCCTACACATCACAAATGTTATATACGTCATCACCTGCACCATTTGCAAAAACCACTACACTGGAGAGGGGGGACATTATGAACACACCCGACTCAAGCAACACCTCTACAATATTGGGGAAGGTAGACTCATCACCCCTCTAGTCTCCCACTTCCAGCAACATCCACCCTGTCACTTACTGGTTTCAGGTCTTGAAGCTGATGATCAATAGATCACGGGGCAGAGGAACAGGGCAAAGAAAATTTTAATTAGCAAACTTAGCACCACCATGCTAGAGGGCTGAATGACAACTAATGTACAGCCCCAACAGAAACGCCCCCACTTCGTACCCTAACTGCCCTGACGTACTCTGTCTGGAGCCTCCTGCAGAATCCACTTGGCCACCAAAAAGGCAGAGAGAGATGAATTGGTCTGCTACCTTATTACTCAAACCCCTCTCTCCTTCTCCACTTCCCCGGCAGAAGATCATCTCACATGTTTACCACTGTGAGGGTAAGACTAGTTGGGAATAACTGGCCCTTGAACGTCAAGCGAAGTGGAGTGCTATTTAATGTCTATGCCTTCCCATGAGATCATGCTGGTTCACAAGCTCTAAGGCAAAGAATAATGTGGAACCTTTGGCCTTTGCTCAATCCTCTAAGGACATTCTTGAACAATGATTGTTTGTTTGAGATATAAGAATCTATTATAGAGATTATACCCATATTGCCTTAGGAAGCAGAAATCTCTACTAACTCATGAACACAAACCCCATCTGTTCTGCTCAAACACTGTAGGATGCCTCTAAGGTTCCGTGTGCTGACATCAATTAAAAGTATAATGATTTTGCTAATGACTTGAGGTGCACTTGATTGTTTTGCCTTGTGTGCCCTGTGTGATGCTGTAAAGTAACTGCAAAGTGTAAAGTGATTTATTCAGTTTTAACCTCTCCTAGTATTTTTTCCTGGGCTTTTTGTCTCATTCCCTGTGGTTACATATATTAATAAGCTTAATATAAACACAATTAAAGAGATTGTTCTACTAAAAAACGATATTGAAGTCTGTATTTAACCCTAGGGAAGGGCAATAAAAGATATGGAGGCTAAGATGAGGCTGCAGTATTTTAATATGAATGAACAAACAATGAAATGTTTTTTGTTCAGAGCCTTGCAGTCCTGTCTCTTGGGACCCTTCCTGTTTAGTTTTGGCAGTTCTGTCTAAAAGCTCTCAATTAAAATAAGTGAAACAAGGGTTTACGTATTGTGCTGGTCTTCTCCATTGATCCTGTACATATCTGAAGAAGGAGTTCTTAAAGGGTTGATTCCTCACAGTGTTCACATTTTTAAAGGCAAGCGTTCCTGAAAACTTTGACCAAAATGGTGAGCGGACGTGATGTCGGCATGATGAACGGCTAACTTGAACCTTGGGACCCTTTGGACCAATTAGAGTCACATCACTTCTGAAACCAAAGGTGTCCCTTCGCTAAACCATCACCCACATGCGAAGTAGAAGATAAGAACACTTAGACACACTTTTGTTCCCAACCCCAGAGCCCATCTGTTGCTTGGCCCCTGTCAACTAAATGTCACCTGATGACATCATAAGCATGTCAACCTTTCCCCTCATCACACAGACACACACACTGTTTATACGCAGCTTGACACAAGCAAAGCTCTGCATGTGACACCTCCTGCCTTGTCCTTTTTATGTTTGTCCTCAATTCATCTTTCCTTTGCAGTCTTATCCCACATTTTTGTTCTGTTTTCCATCTCCCTCACCCCTCCTTTTTGGTTACCCCTCTTATTTAAAATCCCCAAGTCATCCCCTTTTCGAATTCTCCTTCTCTTTCACTCTCTAAGGATGGTTTTATTCTTCTCTGTCCTCCCCACTGCCCAGTCCCTTGACCCCCATCCTCTCCCCCTCTTCCCCTCTGCTGTCCAACTTAACTTTGTTAGTCTCTGTTGAGTTTTTTGAAGGTTTAGTTGAAGTGACACAGAGGGCTTATTCACACCGTTGCCTGTCCTTTCTCTCTTCCATCACCTCGCCCGCAGACAAATGCACATATAGAAGACCCCACGAGCCAAACCCTAGCACTTACAAATTGATGCATACATTTTGACACTTGAACGTACAAACAGACGTGCAAGAACAAAAACAGGTACAGGATGGTTAACATGAAAAAGAAGAAGAGGAACCTTTATTTATCTCCCTAGGGGGAAATTCAGTGGGCTCACACATTGGCGCCGTATGCACACATGCAAATATACAAACACACTGACACTCACCTATCAAGTGCTTTGTAGCTGTCAGGGTAGGTGTTAGAACCCTTTTACTTTTGATCATTATGATTTGAATATTTGGCTTATTAATATGTCTTAACAATTTATTTTTGTGAGTCAAACTGCGGTTTAAAAGATGACCTGGTTATTTTACACACATATTAGTAATATGTAATATTACATTTTTATTTATTAATTAAATGAATTGCTTTAAATGAGCAAACACAAAGCAGGTGGGATTATTAAACTTACACAGGACAGGAAGACACACAAAAAAATGGATGATGTTGCTAACCAACTATTTGTTAATCTTTAAAGCTTAAAATTGTGGCCAAAAAAAATTCACACTGTTTACATCGCTAATGCATCTCAACCAGACGAGTTGTGCAGTTGAGAAACAAAAATAAAGATCAAGTTAAAAACTGGGCCTGATCCAAGCCAGGGTGCAGGATATCGGAGGTCAGGAAGTTAGCACCTGGCTGTGGTAGTAGTGATCAAAATGAAGATCTAGTTAGAAGTTGGCCTGGTCTGAGAAAAGGTGCAGCAGGTAAGGGGTTAATGGCCTCCTATTTTATGCCCCTGGTCTGATTTGGCATCACAGCTGCTGTGATCTTGTCGCAGCACCCCATTTAGTGAATAACATCATAGCTGTTTTCCAAAGTGGCAAGACACAGCGTCAATCTGCTGTATAAGCCTGGGGTTTAACCTTATTGAGTCTGTTACCTCATACAATGTATGCACTTCAATCAAAAAACTAAATTAAATCAACATTTCAGTAAGGTAGAATGCAATACAAATACTAAAACAAACCAAATGTCTAGAATAACATCACGACATCTGAAATCATTTCAAACGATAATGCATTCTTATTTCTGCTGCCATAATAACTAATTTCCTCACTCCAGTGTTATTATCCTCAGATAAATAATGGAATATTGACAGAAATCTTCACAAATCAAAAAGAAAAGAAGAACTGACAGGAGATTAAATCCAAAAATAAAAATGGAGGTAAGAGTATCATTTACACATCCAGCAGCCTACAGGGGGAAGATTTAAAAGAAAACAGGGTTGAGATTTTGTCCACCCAAGAGAAGGCTTGCTGGGCACACAGCTCTTCCTGTTCACCAACCTCTTGCTTTCCACTCGCATGATTACACACATTCCCAGCTGGAGCTTCCCGCTGCGGTCATAGTCTGCAGCGGATGGCCCTTAAGCAGCTTTACAATCACATAACCATCACTATACTGTACAAGTGCATTTACAAAATGAAGACCTGTGCTGTTCTAAAAAATGCAAGATTGTATTTCAGACATTTGTAGAGGTGTTTATCAGATATCATAAAATGCCTTGTAACCATAGTAAAACCATACCACATGCAGCAGTAAATACGACAGAAGGAAACACATGCAGCTGTAAAAAGTCAATTTGGTTAAAAGAGTCATAAACAACTCAAATTAGGGGATATAGTTTTAGGTTATAGCTTGACATTTTGAGAAATGTGCTGATCCACACTTGGGAGTTGCTAAGCAGAAAGACTGAGAGCATGGGGAAATAGCTATCCTGACTTAACAGCTCAAAAATGATAAAAAAAATAAACCCAGAAGTTAAAAGGATGAATATTGTAATGTGCTGTAACTCAAGTCAAACCACATGTTCAGGTTTAAATGTTGAAATATATCTTGTAGCGATGTTTGTGAAGATGATGAAGAAGTCTCCGGAGCCACCAGCTTGTATATAATAAGGTTTATTACAACAGCATAGTATCAGACACCAACACGGGCGATGCGGGGTTCCCAGAGCCAATTGTGGAAGTCCCCCGAACAGTCTTTGTGCATACACTTTATAGGAGAAATGTGGGTGTGTGTCAAAATGCGATGTTCTATGAGGATGTGTACCCAAATAAGGTGAGCTATACGTTCGTACACCATGTCTTGCGCGTACCCATATAAGGTGAGATATACGTTGGTCTTCGTCTTACTCATCCCTGGAGGTCTTCTGACGTAGTCCAGAGGTTTGTTCTACAACCTCCTGTCGTACCACATCACTCTCTGCACTCTCTATGACCTCAGGGAGTAAACAACTGTATCTGAACTGATTTACTATACCGCCTAGGCCATAACTTTGTATGCCCCACTCGGTGACCTAGGGCATCTTTAACGTATTCCAGATGTTGTTTTTCACTCTTCTTCCACCCAACCTTCCTCTGACCTCAGGGAGTATCTGCCCTGCTATATCTCCAGATTTAATACACCACAATGTGCTAGTTACATTTATTCTCGTTCTAAGGGGAGCAAAGCTAGCTGTTCTGCGATGCTTTATGCTAAACTAAAATAAACTAATCCCCTCCTGGTTTATTGTCATCTTTAAAGTTGCTCAATATCAGGAAATTCTTTTTACACCAGTGATATTGATAATGTGTGAAACTATGAAGAGGATGTTTTCTGAGAGTTTTCCATATTGCTTTTCTGAGTTTTAGCATTGTTTTGTTTGGTCAATGGCACATTTCTGAACTTGGTTTGTTCTCAGGAAATAAATGACAAACGTACAATTAATCCAAATATTCTCACCCATACAGCTATCCAAATCATCGGTACACAACGCGAACAAGGACAGCTGACAGTCCTGCTAATGGCCAAGTTACTATTGTCGTGTGTAATGACGGGTGCATTAGAGGTGTAGCTATATGGCCGTAAGTATGGCTAGGAGGCGAAAGTATAGAATAGAGTCGTAACAACAGTTTCAGAGCACATTTTAAATATCTCACAAAAAATCACCATGTGAGTTCTTTAAACAACAGACCAGGAAAAAAAGAAAACATTTATAAGAGGTGGTACACCGAATGTCTCTTTGGAAATTCCGGTACTTTAGATAATAGGATACAGCACACCATTGGGTCAACAAGAGCAATTGAGATTAATATTTTCCTATTGAATAGTCGCCTAAGAGGAAACTAAATGTGTCAATTAGTATATAATGTATTTGGCATTATCTAATTTTGCTTTTAATTAGTAAAGCAGTGCTGCCATTGTATCTTTAAAAGGAGTTCCCATTAAATAATCTGAATTACGTTTTGTGGGCAAAGTATTTCCTCTGAGATTACGGTTACAGTTTTGAATTATAGTCAAAGATAATAGTTTAGCTTCAATGAATGTGTTACCTGATTTAAATTATAGGTATAAATTAAGCAGTTTCATTGTTGACTTTTGAGTTTTGATCGAAACGTCTTAGCAATTTGTCACACACTAATTGTAATACTTTTCTCTTGGAACCCAATTGACAATGCAGTGTCATTGTATGGTAGGGCCATTTTAAGGAGACTATTGGCTTGTAGTTTAAACTCTTCACAACAGTGCAGAAATGTCTAATGCTTCTTCATAATAATTCAACTATGCCTATAACTGTACATTTAGTGCTGTATAAATAACCAAACTGTCATTGTGTTAATACAGTTGTCGCTACTTCTGCCTGGTGACATTGTCTACAGTACATCACATCACAGCTTAAAGAACTCATTATCTTCACTCCACAAAACAAATGTAGTTTATTGGGTAACACATGGCCTCCCGGAACAACTGTACCATTTATTGTTCTGTAAGTCCAACGAGAGGTTGTTGTCCCTGATTTCACCAACTTGTGTGGGATAGCTACATCCCTGCTTGTGTCGTACACTGTCCCCTGGTGCGGAGAATACATTTTTGAACACATCCTTCTTAGACCTAAATCTGAGCTTAAACAAACACAGCAGATTAAAGTTTCATTAGGGCTGTCAGGGCAGGACAAAGAGTACAGTGTGTTCCGTCTGTCACAATCAGAGCAGTGTGGAAACAGAGGGTAAGCAAAATGGGATAAAAAGAGGAGGAAAAGTTAACAAAAATACGAGACAAAACATGAAAGACTGGGAAAGCAATAGACATTGTTAAGAGGATTGGTGAAAAAGCATGCATGATGGACAAAATACAGGAGGTCACAAGTAGACGTGATTATTACATTGGGGACAGAGAGGGCAAGATGAGATTCATGCGTCCTTACTTCTCTATTTATCTTTAGAGCCATCCCGTTTCTCCCCTCATAGTTTTTTTTCTAGATTGTCTTTCCTATCCTTTTTTCTCAGCATGTTTCTGCACCATTCTGTTAGTGTCTGACAGACAGAGATAATTAGTTTGAAGAAGCGGAAGAGTTTGAAGGAAGCAGGAGAATTGAAGTTGGTGGGGAAATGAGAGCAGAAGAGTGGGGAGAGGAGACAGAAAGCGATGGATATCACATTTATCACTGACTTTAATTGGAGGGGAAATCATCAATCTGTGAAGGAAAGGTTTTGTTGGAAGTGGGACAACCAACATACAAACTGAACTACATTCTAACTATATAAAAAAAAGGAGCATCCATGAGATTTTCAGTTTTTATAATCTTTGTCTTTTAAATCCATCACTTCCTGTGCACCGGTATAGTGTTCCTAAAGGTAAAGGGTTATTTTTTTAATGTATTTTTTAGTACAAAACATAGAACATTTCGATTGTTTTTTAAAAATACGTCTGGCTTTAGGTGGGTTGTAATTTCACAATTCAGCAAACTAGGCAAGCAGAGCTATTTCGTTTTTGACAAATACAGTACAGTTAGAGTTTGCTGTAGGTGTGAGGGTAAACATGTCAGCCCTGTAAATGAGTATCCACGTTGAACCTGGTCTCTTGTCCAATATCAGCACAAATCAGTGACCCTGTAGAGGTTGTGAAGAAAAAGCGATTGTAGATAATGGATGTAAGATATTCACAAGCAAGCTAAAGCGCACATTTTACAGGCACCATTTTTGCGTCCGGAGATACACATTTCGTCTTTTGGAACATGCTCTGTATGTTATGTGACAAGAAACAACCAATCAGAGGTGGCAGATATCTTTCTATCTGCATTTAAATAAACATCAAAATTCAATTTAGTTCAGTGCAACTCATAGCTTAATGATCTGTCCCTCAGACAGTATTTTAGCACCTTCAAAAACACCATACAGTAGAATAAAGTTTAGAAAGTAGGATTTCTGTTACATAGGCTATGGCCTCGATGGTACCGTTAGCTGGTTATGTTCAGTTAGTAACTTCAGGCACACCTTCCCGCCCATCCACTTATATGTTCAGACAATAGTAGGCACACAGACCATGACCAGCGCACCAAGCTATTTATCCGGTAGGCAAATTACTTGGCACTTGTCCCAGGCAACATTGACGACTTCCGCGGTTAGTTAGCAGTAGGGAAGCTATGAAGGTAAGTACTACTATGCTAGTCGCCAGAAACATGCCAGCAATAGTCAGTCACTAAAGAGCTCTCTAGCTCAACAGCCAAGAATTGTGTGTTAGACTTCACAACAACTTAACGTTCACACAAAAAATGTAATTACAACTTGAAATGCGTTATTTTGGCTGTGAAATTAATATATTTTTGCCCGTTAAAGAAGGTAATGTCCTTGTTGAGGAAGTGCAAAATCCCAAGACCTAATATATGGCACTGCAAACCATCATTTTCTCTGGCCTCTCAAGAACTGAAGCCCAATGCAGATGTAGATTTAATGATATCAGAAGGAGAGCCAAATATAAGCTGGCAATGAAAGGGAGAGACAATTTCATGTCAGGACGGGGGCATTTAGCAGCCAGAACCTCACTGAAGATGAGGCAGCTGGATCTACTAAACCATCACGAAATAAGGCGAGTTTTGAAGGGATAGAGGTACAGTAAGCATATCTTGAAAAAGGTAATCAATTTCTAGCAAGGTTTGTTTGACATAACAGAAAAGTTAATCACTTCCCTTAGACAACATTCAAATAACAGCCTTTTTATGGCTGGAGCAACAAGCAAGATCAGAGTTGACCTCCATCAGTAGATCCAAGTCAACCCATGAATGAGGGACAATAAGGACAATGGGAAATGTTGTTTTCTGGTGAGAAGCTTCATATGTTCTTATGTTCAGGATGGGGCATATACAGTAAAAAACAACAGCCATAAGGTCTCCTTAGAAGTTCAGTAGCTGAAAGAACTGGACATGATCTTGTGCATATTCTAACGTTATGCAGCCTTATGCAGAAATTGTGCAGGCACACTGCAAATTAGACTCTGCAAATAAATGTAACAAATAAAAAGGCTGAATTAAGGAATTGTAAGAATTAAACCCTAATAATTCCACTTGTAGTGTCAAGTATGATGCTCAGAATTATAACACAGTAGTGTTTTTTTCTAAATAACACAGATGGTGTGTGAAAAAGCAAATTACCAAAACAAATGACTCATTATACATTTAACTTGTTTTAATAGAAAAAAAGCATCCTAACAACACAACACATTATGGTAATGAAGAAAAGGACAGCCCCATACACACG
The DNA here is from genome assembly GCF_036324505.1 of Eleginops maclovinus. Classification (NCBI taxonomy): domain Eukaryota; kingdom Metazoa; phylum Chordata; class Actinopteri; order Perciformes; family Eleginopidae; genus Eleginops; species Eleginops maclovinus. Next base: position 22,132,142 of record NC_086371.1, read on the forward strand.
ACGGCACGATGAAATTATTTACATGGGAAATATTTTTCAATTATTTATTATTGACATATGACTTGGTATTATGCAGCATGACAGTTATTTATTTCATTTGCAATGCCATCGCTGTCATTGTGCAATATTATTAGCCATTTGCTTCTCTTTGTTTTGCATGGAGAGTGTATTTGGAAATGGGCATTTGCTTTCTGAATAACAGGACGAATGGCTTACTGATCCATTGGGAGATTTATTAGACTACTGGGATTTCTGAAAATAATGGACCCTTGAACCAATTGCCTGGCACCTCCCTTGAAATAAAATTGAAATGCAGTTGAGTTGTACTAGTATGTGATATTGTACGAGACGGGGTTGAAAACCATCACCTCACTGTCCAATGTTCCTCCCTTCCACTCTCTCTCTCTCTCTCTCTCTCTCTCTCTCTGTAAATGTGTGTGAGTCTATTTGTGTCCTGACCTGCTTTGTTCCTCAGGATTTGTTGTATTATGATCAGCAGTGTTACATCACAGTATGACAAGTCCCGCTGCATATGTGGGCCAGCGTTCAAGTCTGTGTCCTGACCTGTTTTGTTCCTCCGGATTAGGTTTTTGATGACCAGCAAGATGGCAGCTACACATCTCAGTGTCTGAGTGTTGGGGAGGGGCTGGGGAGATGGAAAATCATCTGATTTTGAAAAGCATCACTTTGACTTTATCCTCTGCATCCTCCTCTTTCTGCCTCTACAATTACCCATTTCACTCATCTCGCTTTCTCAACTCACAGGTGGTGGAACATCATGGCTTCGCTGTAAACGAGCACCCCACCGCCTCACCCTGCACACACACGTTCCTTCTTCTTGCCTTCACGCTTGACTGAGAATATTTTAGACCTCAGGGAAGCTCAAGAAAAGACAGGACTCCCCTCGGTCTACCTCCCTGCTCCTCATGTAGGTGTCAAGCACTTTGATAATCCACTGTTCTACTAATCGGGATGATTGCTACCCCCGTATTCCCTCTCGTATGCCCTGCATGCAGTCGCGATGATTCAAGTTGATGTCAGGCAATAGAAGAACAGCTTTGCCTATGTAGCTGTGTGTGTGTGTGTGTGTGTGTGTGTGTGTGTGTGTGTGTGTGTGTGTGTGTGTGTGTGTGTGTGTGTGTGTGTGTGTGTGTGTGTGTGTGTGTGTGTGTGTGTGTGTGTCTGTGTGTGTGTGTGTGTGTGTGTTTTATGTCCACACTTGGGTGAATGCCAGTGTACAGTATATTTTTCTATGTGTGTTTTAGATTGGTAAAAAGTAGTGTCCCATATATATACATACATAGATATTGTCAGCCCTGTATTTGACACACATAGCAGTAAGCAACAGGAAAACATTTAGACTGAATTGCCAATTGCTTCTTTATATTTTTTCCGCATCACAAAAACCCAAATCAGTGGGATAGTCTAATATCAGTGGTTGTGATTTTAGAGTCAGAGGTTATATAAACATTCTGAATGCCAATTATTGTTCCTTTTAAAAAAACATGTACGAGCCAAAAGGTAACCTCTTTTATGATCCAAATTACTGTGCTTGACCAGATCTTTTTATGTTTCCATGTTCACCGTAGAAATTTGAGTTTGCACTCACTTGCTCATTATGCATTTCAATGTAGCCATTAGTCAAATTTCTCTTTCTCTTTCCTTTTAATAATTTTACTATCTATCACTTGATATCAAAACACTTCTGTTTGGTTGTTAGAAAACATTAGAGACATGTCACATTGGCTTCTAATTATTGTATTAGAATGCTAGCAAACAGGTCACTTTAGCTCTGACTGCTAAAAGGATAACATGGAATTTTCAGTTCATATTCCCGCAGGGAATGGTTTCATTAGTAAAGGTCATCACTGGCGTCATGAGTACACATCACCATGGCAACAAGTGTCTCTCAAATCCTTCCCTTTCGAAAGGAAGAAACAGGGATGAAGAGATGAGGGAGAAAAGAAAGCATAATGATTAAGGGGAAACAAATTACTCTTGTGGGAAAACTGGGTCATTACAACAGCAGGGAGCAGGCTCCAGTTAATTATTTGACATCACGGCACGAAATGCTGATAATGTTATGATTAATGATAAGAGCTAAAGATATAATGAAACAACGAACATGGTATGTCTTCACTGACAGAAAACAAAGTAGGTTGTAATCTTGTGAGGTATATAATGGTTAGTTGGCTCCAAATGGCAATAACAACGTCATTGAAATTTGACCTATAAAATGACATTAAGTTAGAGGTGTCGTTAGTGTGGTGAGGAGGTCAGGGAGTTCAACCAGCCCTGGTGAGTCCATCTTTCCCTTTATAGAACTGTTGTATGGGTGACTTAGCTGATTGTCCTTTTCCTCGTTTAACAGTAAATCGAGCTATGTTGTCTTAGACTCAACCTAGCTGCATTTATTTTGTTCGATCGTAAATACAAACAAATAGTTTGCATTATGTGAATTGTGTGAAATAAGCCGATAGTTAAAATACATCATTGGTTTTTATTATGTTTCTTTCACCCCCTTTCTTGGTGCATTATAGCATTTACTGGCTCATATAGAAAAACAATTAATCACACCATCACAGTTTAAGAGTAAGTTAATACCGTACAATTAATTAGGTAAGGAAGTTTGCTACATGATGTTTATCTGATTGAATTATTTGGGATTACCACATAATAGTGCTAATCACAACTACCAGAAGTAGCAGTTGTGATTAGCACTCTGCTATGCTAGCCATATTTTCCCATATTGTTACGCTTTTGATGGCTGGCAATACTCTCAGAAGATGCTCGAGATCCTAATAGCCTGTTCTTGACTAGGTACTATCCCCTCAGAAACACAGCTAGTGAAGCAAAAATATTTGAGGATGGTGGGCACTAAGGTGTTTAATATCATCAACAAGTCGTAATCACACTTGTGGCTGATAACCATGATTATGTTCATGAAAATCAATTGTTAACGTTAGAGGTAACATTTGTCAAAAGGCGTATTAATGCAATAAACTGTGAGGAGAGTTAGCGAGTTGAATTTGCTGATTGTGTGGAAACTGTTAAAAAAGCATATTGTGCTTTTTATAATGTTTCATTCGCAGTATTTGGCAGGGTTAGAAGGATACTGACTGAAAGGGCCCAGAAATATTTTAGATCACTTACATTAAATGTCTGGTTGTTTTTTTATCTCAATATTTCCCATTATTGAAGCTAGGATTGCACAAAGAAATGCAAACTCTCAATTAATATATTTATTTTAATTGATGGATATTCATTTATTAACAAGTTACCCAAGACTCACCAGATGGAGGATACAGAGTTTATTTTATAGATACTGTTGTTCTTCAGGACTCTGGTGTCATTGACCCAGGATACCCCTCCAAAGGTGAAACCCACAAAGAGGCCCTTCCCATCTCACAATGCCTGCAATTGTATGAAAGTGAAGAGCTCTCTGTTGAGGCAATCCTGGCCATGGGGTCCTGGAGGGGTCTTTATGCAGATATAGTAGCCATTTATACCCACAAACCTGAAGAACACTGGGATATGAGCCAGTCGTACAAATGCTTTGCCAACCTCACCGAGTGCTGCAGCGGCGGACAGTTCTCTCGGCTGCAATTTTGTCCACTCCACTGTGCACCAGTGTGCAGACTGTAATATTGGGAACACCAAAGGCTCTGGACACCGGAAGTCAGCCATGTGCAAACAAGTAGATGTTGATCACTAAATGCACCTCCTGTGACCAGCCCTGTGTGTTCTTTGATGGCAGCATCCTTATAAGGGACAGTTGCCTTGGCTTGTAGTCTGCTATTAGGATCTTCTGGCCGTCAAAGAACACAGCAAGGACTGGCAAATGAAGAATTTGAATGTCTTTATAGAGTCCAAATGAATCTGCAAAATAAAGAAACAAAGAACAGTTACTTCAACCACCTAGTTTTGCTAAATTCTAAGTATAAATTAATCTTATTGGTGCAATCAGTCATATCTCGATTGACTCGTGTGAAGGTTACCTCCACTAAACAAATAGCATGCTGCAGTTCTGCTCGATGTGGCCTTAAATGCAGGAGTATATTGCACATAATGCACAAAATACTGCATCACAACACATCTTGTATTTCTAAAGGTTTGATCTTTGGTCAACCTGAAACTTAAATAGGCCTGGTACCATCTTATTAAATGAGCTTCATGAGTTTCAGTTGATAGTTTCTCAACACACCTGATTAGTCTAAATTCAGCTGCTAAATGTTAGTGATTTAATCAAATTTGAAGCATTCAATAGGCAAAACATATATTTTTTTCCATTCACAGAGTACTAATCATTTAATCAAAATTGTTATTTGTTGGTTAGATTTGTTTTCTTTTTTTTTCACAAATTTTGTATTTTGTGCATCTTAGGGAATATCAATGAAACCCTGTTGGTTTATTCATTTTGAGAATACCTTTTATCAGTTTTTCCAAACCAACTCTCAATTTCTAGACTTTATTTTGCACTGTGTAAAATGATAAAAATGTAAATGTGTCCAAACAGAGGAGGCAGTTTGTAGGGCTGTTGCTTGTGTATAAATATAACAGTAATCAGCAGATCCAGCTGTGCCGCCGTCATCAGAAAAAGACATTGCTTCCTGTTGCTTCAACAGACTCTTCAGAGGAAAGGACTTCTTATTTATATTGCTTGACGTACCTGAAACACATTTCCTTATTCCTCTCTCCTCACATGGTTTCTTTGCATCTCTACATGGATTCCAATTGGAAGGGACTAAGGCGCAATGTAAAAGACGCACAAGAGTGAAACGTGGATGCAATTTTGGAGGCTTGGGATGTACAACCTGAAAAAAAAAGAAGAAAGCACAAATAATGATTACACAAGGAGAGCAGGGTGATTAGACACATTTGGGTCAATCAGGGAGGGGCAGACAATCACAAAAGGTGGGAAAATACATATACTTCCAAATAAAATAGACAAAAAATAGACTACAGACAAACCTAGGAACATGACACACTTAATAATAACCTATAATGCAACACTGTCTTAAAGTGACAGCATGAATACAATAATGTATCACTTTGTCGAACACATTTCCATGGTACAAGTTTTGTTTCAGTAGTATCTTAAAGAGGCCCTATTGTGCTTTTGAGTGTTTTCCCTTTCCTGTAGTCTGTTCCCTCCAGGGGGAGTCTCTCTCCCACACACTCCCCCCGTGACTGAAACACTACTGTTGGACTCTTTTGTTCCCGTAACATAGTGACATCACCTTGTAACACAGCCGCCTCTCTAAGATTGCGCTCCAACACATTGTACGTGGGGTAGGACGTTTCCAACACATCTCTAAGCGGTTGACCAATCAAAACAGAGCCGGCCAGCTAACCAATCAGAGCAGACTGGGCTCTGGTTTCAGACAGAGGGTGAAAAGTATGAGAAAAATAAAGAGCTTGTTTAAATTAAAGCATGGAGACATGTCACAGTAGAGGAAAAAATACTAATATGAACCTGTTAAGCCACATTGTATGTCCTTTTTTACATTACACATCTATACAGTATGTCAGTGTAACGGTAGTTATAAATAGCCTGGTCCTTCAGACTCTCGTACCACATTTCATTGGTACAGAGAGTCTGGGCACTCTCCATCCCCAAGTGTGTTTTTACCTGAAGGCGGGTAAGATGTTGGAAGTTTAAAACTATTGGATCAGCCCAGTGCCACTCTGGATCTGCCATAACCAATCACTAACGTTTGGTCGTGACGTATGCTCCTTCACCACTAATGGAGCCAGCTGGAAAATCAAACTTTTCCCGACCCCGTGGGGAGGAGGGCCACAACATCACGGCCACCAACAATACTCAAACATTGTTTTTGCTCCGGCTTTAACTTCTGGATATTCGGCAGCATTTCCACAACGGACCGAATGGCCTCGCTTGCATCTGTCTCCGCCCCATCGCTGAACTACAACTCAAACTCGCGCACAACCTCAACGTCATCGTTCTCAGCCACTCCCTCTGCTCACTGATTGGACCGGTAAAGATTGGCCTGAGAAAACCTACGAATATACCGAAAACCCAGACCTAGTACTGAAGGGAAATGAGAATTGAGCGGAAGTACGTAGGAGGGTTGAGCCAGGCTAAGTTATAAAGCCCCTAGAAGCAATTTTGTTCTTGTGTGACATGGGGCTATATAGACAAATTCACTTAAGTTACGTAACTAAATTGCAACCCCTGAATTCAAATAACAAGTATCAACAAAAAATAAAATGTAAAGGGACATAGAGGGTGGCCCATTATGATCCGTCCACAGGCAGAAGAAACAGGCAGTGCCATAATAAAGTGAAATGCCAAGCAAATGTCACGAAGCTAAAATATATTACACACGGTCAAATTGAGTTATTAAAGAAACAAACAGCCATCTGATTAAAGATGGCAGTATGATCTATGAGAGTGAGGGGATGTATTTATCACAGGATTTGGGCGAGCGATACAGCAGCGGTTTATACATATGGATGTAAGTTCTAATTCAGGCCCATTTACACGCTTAAACACAAACACACACAAACATACACACTCATCTCATTGTCATTTCAGTTCCTTTCAAAGATTCCTTTTCTCCCTGTTTTCCCACGAGGAGCCACAGAACAGCTGTACAACAGTTTATTATATCCACGATGAAGACATTCATTTGCTCGAAGAGACAGAATGTAGGAGGGGGCGATAGGAAGCAGAATTTTGTGAATGATTATCGCATCCATCATCTCTTCATCACACCATTCTTTCTCTTGTCTGCTTCTGTTCTTTCCTTTGTATCTTTTTGAATTTTGTTTATATCTACAATGTCGTCCTTCACACATGACTCGTGGAATGTTTACATGCAATATACATTATCTGTTCTCGGGCCATTTTGGGGTACTCTTCTTTGCCATTGAGTCTGCACATGTCTTGATCCTCTTTCTTGCAACATCTCTCATACTGTATAGTTTATTTTCTTTGATTTTTGCTTCCCACTGCGTGTTTTTTTGTTGCTGATGCCTTTAAGCCTCACTTGTCGGATGCTGTCTTGGGGGGGTTCTCTGATTTCATCCTATGTGCCTAGTTTCTGTTTTTTGGAACAGAGTCATTTAAATCCCTCACTTCCACTTCCGCACTGAATCGTGACGCTGTTTGTACCTGCTGTGCCTGAGGCCATGTTCTGGTGCCAGCTGTGGTGGCCCTCGATTTCCTGGCAGCTGATCTCTCTCAGTGGTTTTACTTTGGTCATAAAGGTTGGAATTGATAGTGTCCTGCTGGCAGTCTTAACAGTACTTTTCCAGGAAAAATAGATAAATAAAACTGACTTTCTGAACTTCTGACCTCCTGTAAAAAAGTGCCATTTATAGCTAACATTATGTGTCCTAGTTTTTTGATTGACTTCCCGTTTGGAGCCCTGAGTTTAGCATTTATTGCTGTCGCCATCTTGGTTTGTGGAACCAGAAGTGACACAAAATGTGGTGCTCATTAAAACTGGACGCCAGAAGAAAGGTTACAATTGATTGTGAGACGAAAACACGGATAATATTGTGGTAGTGACTGGTCAATCACAAGGTAGCCCTGCACAAAACCAAACCCTCCTTCATCTTTTATGTTACTCTAATTACGACAATAATTGACTAAATGTCAGGGTTGAAGGTAAGGACCCAAACACACTTTAAAAAACAGGAGGAAGGTAAATGAATATAAACTTAAATTGAGCAAAGTTAAGAGAAAAAAAAGAAAAGTAATAACCAAAAAAACTACAAACAAACCGGGAGGGGGTAGGAGAGAAAGGGAAGACCGGGGGAATCCAAAAACAGGCAGACCAGGGACCAGACAGAGGGCACAAAACAACGACCAAACAAGGAGCAAAAGGGAGGACAAGACTAAGAAGGGTAATCACAGGACAAGACACAGATGGGGAGGGGATGTGAAACACAGGGGGAAAAGGTGAACACAATCACAACATCAGACACAGCAGGGAAACTCAAGACAGGAAGTAAAGCCAGACAGGACACAAAAAGGAAAGACATTTCAAAATAAAACAGGAAACTATAAACACCAAACTAAGATCATGACACTAAATGAATACCATGCTATATTATAGAAGACTTAAAACAAGCGATTGAGACCATTAACTTATTAAGAACATTTTAACTGAAGGGATAAATCATATGAGAAGAATTGTCCATTTTTCCTAGACCTCGATACAACCAGACTTCTTTTTGCAACCAACTGGCTTCCCTTTTCAGACTTCATTAGCATAAATAATACTTATATCATGACAGGGTGACAGTTATCCAGCATGTACAATAAGAGGACTTTGAAACTGAAACCACTAAGTGGAATCCAGCCGTAATTCATTACATTATATCCTTATGGTTAACGCATTACCATGAATTGCATGGCAATGAAAAGGCGAGGAATTGGCAAAAGGGACACATACTACATTGTTTGGAGAACAGATTATTAATGCGATTACATTTTTTAATTGACACCAGTAATATACACTTGATGTGGTATATTTAGATATGCAGCAGCATGACCATTCATAAGGAGTTATATTTCTGTCCCTCTGATTAGTTTTGGTCTTATATTTGTACTCTGGTTAAGTTTTCAGAGAAACATGAATTAATTCCGAGTGAGTTTATACTGCACATAACAGTGTTGCTTTGCACTATAGCTAATAATGAAATGTTTGTTATCATTAAAGTGATTTAGCCATACACTACATGGATAAGCACAATAAAACACAGTGGCTCACACACAGAGACAAATCACCTCTCTGGCCCTTCACAGCAAGAGACAGCTCTCTGACAAAAGAACAGAAATTGTCACCCAACAGCCCTTTGACACACACACACACACACACACACACACACACACACACACACACACACACACACACACACACACACACACACACACACACACACACACACACACACACACACACACACACACACACACACACACACACACACACACACACACACACACACACACACACACACACACTGCAGTTTACATCCACAGGCCCCTCACAGAGACTCACGTGTAAGGAGACAAGCGACAAGCTGTCAGTGTGTGTGTCTGTGCCGGTGTTAGAGGAGAGCTTCTTAATTAGAAAGCTATCCTGATGACAACAGAATAGGGTCAAACTGTGCTGGGCTGCGCTGGATGTGTGTGGGTGTTAAGGAGCGTCGTTTGACTCCCCTCCTTTGTGACATGTCTGGGAGCTGAAAACACTCCCTAATCACTTCTGAGACACACGCAACCGCCACCATGGCCAGGAAATACACGCACATGCACACGCAGTTCATGAAGCGTGTTGACGGATTGCACCCAGGCCAGGCAGAGGATTGCTGCTCTTCCGTTTGTTTCTTGTTTGTTGAACAGATGCTTCGTAATGACACAAAGACAAAACCTGGAGCTACTCCATCTGAAATCAACAGGAAACAGCTTTGTGGATTCATTGTGTTTTCCCTTAAATGATGACTTGTAACTTTTAATTGCAGAGATAAGAGTTTCTTGAATCAATTGAATGAATGGTTTCAAAATGAAAAAACCCTTCAATGAAAATGTTGTCTCTTATTTCCATCCCCTCAACAGATGAGGCTGCATATTAGCCCTGAAGTGTATTTTAATTAATAACCATAAGGTTGTAGGGGTCATTTTTAGCTGTGTTTCATGTTTAAGTGCACATGATTTAATGATATCATTTTGTGCCTTCAGATGTGGCCTATGAAGAAGAGGTCACTTCAGTGAGTGGATCATCTTGATGAGGATCATTAACGAGGCTTTGAGTCAAGTAGTGGAATAGCAAAGGTTCTATGCTTGTTGCAACACCACTCATTTTGATAACATTTCTTTGAAGCATCGAATACACCTGGCTTAAAAGTAGCATTTCAATGCCCTCTACACTGAAAAAACTGAGACGTTGACTTTAATTAAATGTATTATGTCAACATTTTTCACATAGCTGTATTAGGTGAATTGAAACAATAATATTAAGTTGAACCTAATATTTTTTTTTATGTAATATTATTGCTTTCAACTAACCAACGTTTCTATCCTGATGTACACGTCCACACCGTTAGTGAAAAATTTGAAGTTAGATCATTCAAGATTTGCTAAGTGAATAGTTCAGAGGGATTCTTAATTAACTTTCTTGAAAAAAAGAAAGGAAGATACAATTAACTCTCATATTGACAATAATAACCATTAAACAGTTATTTCCAGAAGCAATCCAACGATGTTCTTACAATGTTTGTTTTTTTAAATCACTGGTAAAAACGGGAATCTAAAATTTAAAAAAAAGCTAATTAAAAAAGAAATTAAATATCCAATATTATATAATCCTCTAATTTCTGGGATCTAGCGGTTCTGATGCCTTCAAGTCTCTAGTTGACCTATCATGAACTGGATGTAAGGGGCAAAGACATTTTCCAGCCACAGCTACCTGCAAAAGAAAGCATCCTCTCTAATATCCAGCAGGGGGTAATAACCCCCAAAAATGTTAGATGGAATAGAAATCTTAAGAAAGATGATCCTAAATGACGCTATTTCTTACCTATTACCTCAGTTTATAATGTCATACTGAGTTTATTGTCTAGTTTCAAGTATTTTTCGATACAGCATGATGTTCATTTGGCAAATTATGGTCCCATTTACATTAGAAACGAGGATTAATCAGGTGATGCTTTAGAGCGACGCTACATTGTGTGCTCCCTTAGTTTCCTCCGTGGTATCTTACAACTTAAAAGCTTTAAACGTTTTTAGTTTATACAATTAAACAGTTTGATGTTTGTCGCCTAAAAGTCTTGATCTATTTCGGGTTGTAGTAAGGTTTCCCATTTCGTGTAACTTCTGGTTCCTTAACACCAAGATGGCAACGTCAAAATTGGCCATCGTAAGTATTGGAAAAGGAAGTTCACAAACTAATGGGTGACAGCTTTGTCTGCATTGAGTCAACATTCAAAACATGGCTGCCAGCAGGATGTCCCACTCACATATGCCATATTGGAAGTTGATTGGGCAGCTAACACATGGTTTTGCTTGACACAGTCGAGGAAGCCATGGTTGCAGCCCTCTGAGGCTCTTCGAGGGGCATCCATACGCTCTGTGGCCAAGACGAAGAGGTCAGGCAGTTCACTGAGAGGCTAATGGTGCGTGGGAAGCTCCTGCCTAAGAGGGTGGCCGAGTCTTCCTCCTTGCGTATCCTCCGGTCATCCTCCTCATTACATAGATCGCAGGGTCTGGAGCACTGGGGAACCGCAGATGGCTCCTCCGTGAATCACCACTACCTTTCCACTCTGCTGTTTTAACCCCCACTTTTAGACAGCATGAAATATGACAAACAAAAGCTGCCACTTAAGATATAAAAAAGAACTTGATCAATACTTCAATCAATTCTCGAAGACATTTACATTTTCTGTCAGACTTGCTGCATCAATCTGAATGAAGCAAACGGGTGGAAACAAACTTAATTCAGACATTTCCAAAGTTTGAGGGTGGACAGCTTGACAGTGAGGTAGAAACACAGCTCAAGTGTTGTTGGCTGTCTCTCCTGCTGTCTTCCCTGCCAAGAACTGCTCGCCTGAGTGTGCAGCCACCCTGCTAGTACTGACTCCCCTTCTGCTATCATTATTTAGCTACTTAACGCCATAAAGAGATACCGAATAAAAGAAGAGAACGGGGCCATGAGGCTGCAGTAATGGGCTTGTAATGGACTATAAAACAGCAGTAAAATTCACAGACTTACCCTAGCAGGCCAAATAACACACACGGGCCATATCTCTATCTGCCACGCACCTCCTCAGACTTGGCATAGATCAACCGATAATGACGAATAAATTGTTACAAATGCGCAACCTGACAACTGAACTTGGATAATATGAAGAGAACCATTCATGTTTGTTTTTCTCTAACATCTATCATTGTGTGTAAAAGTGTTTTCAATGAGATTCAGCCTGCGGAAAAATGTCAATAACCATAATAGAGAAAAATATAATGGAAGAATACAACCAGGAACCAATTCTTAAGCAGACTACACACACACACACACACACACACCACACACACACACACACACACACACACACACACACACACACACACACACACACACACACACACACACACACACATACACACACACTCACACACACACACACACACACAAGCTCTACATCCATGATAATAAAGTATTCTAGGCAGTAGCCTGGGTAGAATGTTTAAGACCTGTAATCATTTTAGGGATGTCCATTTACCTGATTCTTTTGGTGTGTATTATTTTTTCAAAATTAAGCTGAAAACAAGAGCCAAAACTTACAATACGTAAGAGAGCCATTTCATAGAAGTTTCAAGTTTTAACATACTAAGAAATTGATTTATAACTTTATATTTCAGCAAATAATGTCCTTGTGTAAAAATCTGTCTACCGCATTATTCTAATCTTTTTCAATTAAATTTAAGTGCCCACATTAACATTTACAGTGGGAAAGAAGAGACTAGAGGAGAGCAGTTTGACCATGATGCTGTTCATTTATTCAGGATTTCCCACTTCTCACATTAGATGTAATTCAAGCTTATAATGAGCCTCTTCAGTATTCTGCGATTAGTTTGGTTCCATATTTAAGAAAATCAGCAGCCCAAGACCTGATATGCTTAAATATATATCAAAACTCAATCTGTACTCACATGCCAACCGTGCTGTGGAGTCTCGTAGTCAAAGTCGTCCTTCTGGAAGTTTCTCTCCTCTCGACATAAGAGTGTTTGGAGCTCAGCCTGACCATAGGGTTTTCGGTCAGTTCAATTTCTAAGGGTTCTCTCCCCTGATAACAAAGGTTGGCCGAGCAGCTAACGTTAGGAAGGGTCTTGGATGTTCCAAACTTTTTCTATTTAAGAATTCATGGGGGCCACTGTGTGAGAGTCCTTCCGTCCATCTTCTCCCGCTTATCCGTCAGAGTTGCGGAGGTAACGATCCAGCAGAGAGCCCCAAACTTCTCTTTCCCTGGCCACATCAACCAGCTCTGACTGGGGGATTCCAAGGCGCTCCCAGGCCAGCAAAGAGATATAATCCCTCCACCTGGTCCTAGGTCTACCCCTCGGTCTCTTCCCAGCTGGACGTGCCTAGAACCGATCCAGTGAGTGCTGCAGGTCACAGACCGATGAAGCCATTAGGACCACATCATCTGCAAAAAGCAGTGGTGCAATCCTTAGCCCACCGAACTGCAAACCCCCTCCCCCACAACTACGCCTCGAAATCCTGTCCATGAATATCACAAACAGGATTGGTGACAAAGCGCAGCCCTGGCAGAGGTCAACCCTCACCGGAAATCAGTCCGACATACTGCTGAGGACCCGGACAAAGCTCTCACTTTGGGAGTAAAGAGATTGGATGGCCCTGAGTAGAGACCCCCTCACCCCATACTCCCGCAGCACCTCCCACAGTATCTCCCTGGGAACCCGGTCATACGCCTTCTCCAAATCCACAAAGCACATGTAGACCGGATGAGCGTACTCCCAGGCCCCCTCCAGGATCCTTGCGAGAGTGAAAAGCTGGTCCGTCGTTCCACGACCAAGACGACATCCGCATTGTTCCTCCTCAATCTGAGGTTCAACAATCGGCCGGACCCTCCTTTCCAGCACCTTAGAGTAAACTTTCCCGGGGAGGCTGAGTAATGTGATGCCTCTGTAATTGGCACACACCCCTTTTTAAAAAGGGGAACCACCACCCCGGTCTGCCACTCCTTCGGTACTATTTCCCACTTCCACGCAATGTTGATGAGACGTGTCAACCATGACAGTCCCTCAACACCCAGAGCCTTCAGCATTTCTGGGCGGATCTCATCCACCCCCGGGGCTTTGCCACTGTGGAGCTGTTTAACTACCTCAGTGACTTCCCCCCATGAGATTGGAGTTGATACCCCTTCATACTCCAGCTCCGCCTCTAACATAGAGGGTGGAGTTGTCGGATTCAGGAGTTCCTCAAAGTGTTCCTTCCACCGCCCTAACACACTATCAGTTGAGGTCAACAGCGTCCCATCCTTACTGTACACAGCTTGGATGGTTCCCTTTTTCCCCCTCCTGAGGTATCGGACGGTTTTCCAGAACAACTTCACCCACACCCGCTGCTTTGCCTCGGCAATGGCTGAGGCTGCTGCCCTTCGGGCCTGTCGATGCCTTGCAACTGCGTCAGGAGTACCCAGGGATAACATATTCCGAAAGGCCTCAGTCGGACGGCTTCCCTGACCACCGGTGTCCACCAGGAGGTTCGAGGGTTACCGCCCCTTGAGGCACCTTGAGACCACAGCTCCCCGCCGCAGCTTCGGCAATGGAGGCTTTGAACACCGCCCACTCTGGTTCAATGTCCCCAGCCTCCACAGGGATGCCTGAAAAGCTCCACCAGAGGTGTGAGTTGAAGGCCTCCTGGACTTAGGATTCCTCCAGACGTTCCCAGTTCACCCGCACTACACGCTTGGGCTTACCAGGTCTGTCCAGAGGCTTCCTCTGCCACTCGACCCAACTCACCACCAGATGGTGATCAGTTGACAACTCCGCCCCTCTCTTCACCCGAGTGTCCAAAACATGTGGCCTCAGGTCCGATGATACGATGACAAAATCGATCATGGACCTTCTGCCTAGGGTGCTCTGGTACCACGTACACTGAGCATCCTTATGTTCAAACATGGTGTTTGTTATGGTCAATCCATGACTAGCACAGAAGTCCAGTAACAAACCACTTCTCAGGGGGGCCATTCCTCCCACCCACGGCCCTCCAAGTGTCTCCATCATTGCCCATGTGTGCGTTGAAGTCTCCCAGCAAGACTAAGGAGTCCCCTTCAGGAGCGCCATACAGGACTTCTTTCAGGGTCTCCAAGAAGGCTGAATATTCTGAACTGCTGTTTGGTGCATAAGCACACACAACAGTCAGAGTTTTCCCCCCCATAACCTGCAGGCGTAGGGAGGCGACCCTCTCGTCCACTGGGGTAAACTCCAACAAAGCAACACTCAACCGGGGGCTTGTGAGTATCCCCACACCCGCTCGGCGTCTCACACCTTGGGCAACTCCGGAGAACAATAGAGTCCAACCCCTATCAAGAAGTAAGGTTCCAGAGCCGACGCTGTGCGTAGAGGTGAGCCCCACCTGATCCAACTGGAAACGCTCCACCTCCCGCACAAGCTCCGGCTCCTTCCCCCCCAGAGAGGTGACGTTCCACGTCCCCAAAGCCAGCTTCTGTCGCCTGAGTCTGGTCCGTCAAGACCCTCTGCTTTCACTGCCACCCTTCTGGCAGCGCACTCGACCCCATCGCTGTTTCCTGTAGGTGGTGGGCCCGCGGGACGGGGAAGCAGAGGTGTTGCCCACGTTGCTTTTTCGGGCTGTGGCCTGGCCAGGCTCCGTGGCTAACCCGGCCACCAGGCGCTCGCCAACGAGTCCTCCTTCTGGGCCTGGCTCCAGAAGGGGACCCCGGGCTTCCTCCGGGCCGGGTATCCTCGCTTTCAAGTGTGTTTTTCATGAGGTCTTTTGAACCAATCTTAATCTGGCCCCTTACCTGAGACAAATTTGCCATGGGAGACCCTACGAGGAACACAAGGTTCCAGACAACACAGCCCCCAGGTTCATCAGGGCACACAAACCTCTCCACCACAATAAGGTGCTGGTTCTCGGAAAGGACTGTGTGAGAGTTAATGATAAATAAAAAAACAACCAATGATCTGCTGGTGTCATTGGAAAATGCGGGACAAATGTATTAGCCATAGGGTTCAGTTTTTGGCACCATGAATGTCTGTACCAATTGACATTCCCTTTAATAGTTCCACTCCGAACCAAAACACAACACTCAGCTTCTACTATGACGGATTTGTAATTGAACTTGAATTATCTAACTAAGTATTGGTGTCCTTAATTTCTCCCCATCTAGTCTAAATTAAGTCTCAACGGCTAGTTGAGGTAGGCTGAAGAGGGTTTGTAAAAACTTCAATGACGAGGCTACTTCATGAGCTAGGGTTAAGAGGGACATCCCAAAGGCAAGAAGTCAAAGACCTCTCTAGAATAGCTGAAAAGGGCAGTCGCTAGCTCTGGAGGAAGAGAAATTATTCCATCTTGGCCCTTAAGTGAGAAGATGGCATCTAGGGGGCGAGCCCGGGATGCTGGGATTCACTGCTGAACTATATTAACAAGTCCTACGTAACAGATCTGAACAATATGTTCAAAGAGATTATCGAAAAATAAATTCAACCATCTATAATGTCGAAGTGAATCCTCTTCAGATACTCTAAACTTCAAATGGTGTACACTTTTGAGTGTCATCGATTGGTTTTCTCCTTACCAACAGAAAAAATAACCACTTCATGCCGATAGTTGAATATAAGGGAGATGATGGGACGATATGTAACAAACAGTGTAATGACTCACAGCCTCAGGAACCACAAAAGCATGAAAAACTCTGAATTCCTGTCACCTCTTCTGCCCGTTTGTTCTCCGGGCTAAAGTCTCCGGAGACTGAAACCTGTCGCATATCATCCCGTCTCATAAATGTCCCATCAATCTCTTTTCCCCTACCACCTAAATAATCTTAAAGCAACCCTCACAGAGCAGAAGAAAGGGAGGGAAACATCTCTTTGGTGATTCAAGCCAACGGCAAGACATCAGAAACTAGACACTCAATTTTAGTTTCACAGTAATCTGTTCACTTCTACCTGTAATCTGTACGGTGAGACACAGGCTCCAGACTAAACCTCTCTATTGTTTTTGGGGGGCAGAACTTAATTTGTATGCCTTTGGAAGTGTGTGTGTGTGTGTGTGTGTGTGTGTGTGTGTGTGTGTGTGTGTGTGTGTGTGTGTGTGTGTGTGTGTGTGTGTGTGTGTGTGTGTGTGTGTGTGTGTGTGTGTGTGTGTGTGTTCAAAAGGTTCAAAGGTTGTATTTGTCATATGCACAGCAGATACAGCGTATATGTTGGCAATGAAAATCTTATATCCCAGGCTCCTCCAACAACTCAACATACATGTTGCAAAAAAGATAAATAAAATAGTGCAGAAATTAGACAAGAAAAAATATACAATAACAACAATAAGGTAAAGATGTCAAATATATACATATGTAGAATACATTGAAATTATTATGTACTATAAACAGATGTGAGTAGACATTCCCAGAGCTCAGGAGTTCAGTAGTCTTATAGCCTGTGGTATAAAACTGTCTCTAAGTCTGGTGGTCTTGGTCCGGATGCTGCGGTACCGTCTGCCTGTGATGGGGGTCCTTTATTATCCTACTGGCCTTCTTCCTACACCGCTGGGTGTAGGGGTCCTCCATGGATGGCAGCTCCGTCCTGGTGATGTGCTGAGCAGTTTTCACCACCCTCTGTAGAGTCTTACGGTTGAGGGCGGTGCAATTGCCATACTCTCGTCTGTCTGTGTGTCTGTGTGTCTGTCTGTCTGTCTGTCTGTGTGTCTGTCTGTCAGTCTGTGTGTCTGTCTGTGTGTAGCTAATAAAGCTGAAGGCACTTTGCGCTACTGGTTTGAACTAATTTCCTCTTTCTCTCCGTTACAAACTCTCTGGAAGAAGGGATCAGTGAGGAGAGGGAGGAGGATGAAGTTAGGTGGTTGTTAACCTTTGCAGAGATGCCACTTTGTTGATTTTCCTCTGTTTCATCTTACACTCCAACTAATTAAAGCCATCAAACACACACACACACACACACACACACACACACACACACACACACACACACACACACACACACACACACACACACACACACACACACACACACACACACACACACACACACACACACACACACACACACACACACACACACACACACACACACACACACACACACACACACACACACACACACACACACACACACACACACACCCCAGAGCTACGAGCATTCTCAGTCTGCTAATTAAAACATCTGCTTCCACCTGATCTCTGGTGGCCTCGACTGCTCTCCACTTTCACTCCATCCCTCCATCGCCACAGCCTTCATTTTGGAGGGGAGCCGGTACATCGCTAGTATATCTCGATCATTTACAAGTTTTGATATGAGGATGCAGATTGATTCAGGTTTTCGAATGCATTTATTCACTTCTTCTCCCTCTCAATTTGTCTACCTTACTCGTTTTCTTACCTTACAGTCACATCACCCTACCTCTTTCCCCTTTGTATAAGAAGTGCAACCATCATTAGTGACCTAACTTGCCACAGTTTAGCAGACACTTTTGGGAGTTTGGACTCACTTCTAGAGACAAGAATTGCAAAGAAAATGGATTGCAGCCAGCTGCTCTGAAGCATCCACCAGGGTTTATTATATTTTTGTCATGGCTAATCAAAGAAGCGCTATGATAAAAGAGGTTGTCAGAATGTAATCCTGACATCCATAAAAACATTCTTCTTTCGGGTTCCACATGGAGAAAACAAGTATGATATTCCTTATAAAGCATTCTCAGCCTTTTTAAATAAATCAGTCTGTCTTTTCAAAAACATTTTTCCTTTTAATGTTTAATAAAGATTTTTCTTATTCTCTTGTAGGGAAGCAGACGAGTACACCACGTAGGGTCCTAAAATGTACATCATGAAAAATACACAGAGGGATTTGCGAACTTGTAAAACATCAAATATTGTTGGGGATTTCACATCCATAAATAGCATTTTCACAGTATCTAAGCCATAAATGAATAGAATAGAAACATATCTTAACTTTAAACAGTTGATTCTAGCAGCTTGCTAGCTTAGCAACCTCTCCGCTGACAGTAAGGTTAGCTAGCATTATCGGTCCATTGATTGCGTTCTGATAAAACACAAGTCACAAGTGTGTGTCTGTGACATATTCACTCAGGTCCATCTTCAATCTTAAATGTTATTATGGTTGTTTTTGCTTCTTTCAAGCCAAACAGCTAAGGTGTTACTAACGTAGCAGCTAGGA
Source organism: Eleginops maclovinus (assembly GCF_036324505.1). Taxonomy (NCBI): domain Eukaryota; kingdom Metazoa; phylum Chordata; class Actinopteri; order Perciformes; family Eleginopidae; genus Eleginops; species Eleginops maclovinus. Next base: position 22,151,061 of record NC_086371.1, read on the forward strand.
GGCCAATGCCAAAAAGCAGTGGCTGTGCCTCTATTGGCAAGGACAGCTGTAGAGGCGGGACTGTGATACTATGTTTCCAGCCCCCTAACACTTCTGCGCAAACTCTGTCTCCACAAAACAATCAATGGGCACAACAGAAGCTCCAGTGTTGTGATACTTTGGCTTTACTTTTTACCAATTGGAGCAAGTGGAAACGTGTTATCCATCTTTAAACACAGTCTATGATGTAGACTTTCAACATTTCATAACATGTCTCCTTACAAAGAGGCAGACCACCGGTAAATCTAGGCCTAAGTATCCCGTTACTATTGGGGCTAAGAGGGAAGGTGACCGCCATGGCGTGCAGACCCTAAATTGCAGGAACTGGCTTTCTAGGATTTGGATTGTCCTTGGGATTTATGAGAAAGATGGAACTCAAGACTGTCACTAGGGTTGAGCCAGATTGAGCCTGAAAGGTAAGCTTGCTTGTTGATTTAAGTCCCATTTAAATGAGTTTAAGAAAATAATGTCCTTCGTCTTACCTCTTGACTTGGTCACCGGTGTCCTGAAACCATTCGGACCAAGCTCAGATTTCATGCCAACTTCTGTCGCAGATCTCAGACGTTCTTCTGGCTCATAGGACTGATTTCTCCAAATACAGGTCTTGCATTTAGCAGCTTTAACCTCCCTCATTGTTATCTCTACCTCCTGCTCCTCTTCTTCTTTTATATGCTGTTGTTTTCCTCTGTTCGCATACCCCACCGAGAAAAATCCATAAACAGCCAAATAAAAGATTTTTACCAGCGCATGTATTCGGTTTGTACTTGAATTGAAAAAAAATAACTGTTTCAGTCAGCTGGGTAACATGGTCAAGCAAACTATCTTTTCTGTCAAAAATCCATAACTCTGCAGGATGTTCACTTCAACCAATCAGAGGGCTCGAATATTGCCAATTCTCCCCTCTGTATCCCTGCGTCCCAAAACCACTTTTTATACACACACACACACACACACACACACACACACAGACACAGACACAGACACAGACACAGACACAGACACAGACACAGACACAGACACAGACACACACACACACACACACACACACACACACACACACACACACAGACACAGACACAGACACAGACACAGACACAGACACAGACACAGACACAGACACACACACACACACACACACACACACACACACACACACACACACACACACACACACACACACACACACACACACACACACACACACACACACACACACACACACACACACACACCCTGCCGAGCAAGAGAGTCAGGGTTGGCAGACGAGTAGCGCTGTCATTTGTCAGCGGCATCCCAGAGGTAACATAAGGGATAGGCAACACAAATGTGTGTGTGTGTGTGTGTGTGTGTGTGTGTGTGTGTGTGTGTGTGTGTGTGTGTGTGTGTGTGTGTGTGTGTGAGAGAGAGCTAAATTGGGCGTAGCAGTGATGTTGTATTGAATGATCAAAAAATTGATCCAAAATGTAGTTCGATGCTTCCTGGCTATACTTGATGGAGAGAGGAGATACCAAACATAAGGAGTGGGAAAAGAAAAAGAAGAAGAAGGGAAAAGTGAGTCTAAGAAATGTAGAAAGAAAGACTGTGATGGAGTGCAATGAGACCATCTAGCATATTTTACAGTCTCAATCTGAATACATTTAAATACATTTTCTTATTTCCAGTCATACTACTGAAAGGATTCCGGTTGGCTCATGTGAGTGAATATCTTATCTCACGTTTGCTGTTTGGAGAGAGACTTGCTAATTATGGTGCCTCAGTTATTCCGGGTAATACAATACTGCCATCCAGTGGTGGGACAGGGAAATCACTTATTCTAACAAACATAAGGAACCAACTGGAAATTAAACAGATAGAAAAGAATGTTGTTGAATTGGGACAATACTCTTTTGGCTTCTACATTCAACATCCAGTAATATTAAAACAATATATTTTTTTGGAGTGTAGCTGCCAATAATGCAATTACAAATAAACTGCTTTATCAAGAAATCCCATCAACAGAGGACTATGATTGTGTTTGTTTTTTTTCTCCATTGGTGATGGAGAAAAAAAATGTATATATATTTTTTAGAATTTTGTACACTGTAATACAGTGACAGTGCAGTTCAGAAACGGGGAGACAGAGGGGAAGACGCGCGGCAAAGGGACTCAGGCCGCCTGCTCTACCCACTGAGCTATACGACGGCCAAAAGAATTATATTCTTATAGAACATGTTATTCTATAAGAATATTAAACGCTTAATTTATATTAAAACGTCTTTAATAAGTATTTCAAAACTCTCAAATATGCTAAGAAAAAGGAAATTAAATTTCCTAAATCGTTTTTTGACATTGCTCTGTTAAATCTCGAAATATCTGTTGACATCTGGTCTTCTTGAGAATTATTTACCGAACTCATCTCACATAAACATCAAGCAGATGTGGATGACATGAAGAATTGCAGGAAAAATGCTCATAAACGTTATTCTGAGTGGTATTAAAATAAGTCTAACTAGCTTTAAGCTATTGAAACTCCTGTTATTTAAGGACATTGTAAAAATCTAAACAGATGGATAATTATTTAAAGGTATTCTAAATAAACACGAACCTCTCATCAAAGAAAAACATTTAATGACTGAACTATAATACTTTTTTCTTTGTTTTTATGCTTCACTGGCACCATTCCTTCAAACACACACATAGCTGTACACAAACGTTTAACTAAAAAAGACACTGCACATGGAAACACTCACAGACGGTAGTGGGCCGTGCATCATCCATTACGCTGTGATCTCCACTAATAGGCCACTCCACTGGCAGGCTAATTCAAGAGACTGATTAACATAAGTGAGCTATGGCGTTCATTAGCCGTATCAAGGATTCAGAAAGCTGACCAGAATGAATGAGATCCTCCACATACTGTCCAACACGAGCACTGAAGTCCTTTACATACGCTGTGTTTTCTCTGCAATGACACACATGTAAACACACATGAATTACTACAGTGGCAATGAAGCCATCAGTAGGTAAATTAAGAGGAAGTGCGAACACACAATCTTGATCAAATACTCCTCTATGTAGTATAAAATAGAGCCAGCATGGTGGGAGGGCTGTCTGTTTCTGCTGGCATGGTTCTTTATTAGGATGTGAAATATAAAGTAAGGCATGAGAGGCTTTAATAAAAATGCGTCTGCATACATTAGTGGGAAATTACAGAGATGTACACCAGCAGGGCTTTGAGTCAGTAAAATGCTTGCGTGTTATAAAATAGCTATTTTTGTTTACTCAGAAGGGGGGAGGGGATACATATATTTTTCCTTTTCATTAACATTGTGAGAAAGGGCAAGGCCTTAACAGATCTGCACTTTTAGTTTATGGTTTTATATTAACAATGCACCATTGACCACAAACTATCACTATCATCTCTAAAGTTTCCCTTCAGCTCTACGGACCATTTTAGCGCCTTTCAGTTCTTTTTTGGTTTTACTCTATGAAACCTAATACTTTTTTGGTTCACTCCCTCGCTATCCCCAAAGTTTAATGAAGCAAGCAGCTGTTTTTTGGAAAAGCTAGCAGATAGCTAGTGAACAAAACTGAATGTTGAGCAGCGAGAGGGCCAGATATTTCCCTCAGAAGTAAGTAGAGACCAAAACTGAGCTGAAAGGTGCCTCTGAATTACCGCTAATGCTGGATGTGTAATTATGGAACTGCTTTCTAACATGTTAGCCAAAACAAAATTAGTGGATAACTTAATTAATGTTACAGGTTGTTCCACTGCTCCAAAATGGAAAATGTAGGATTCAATAAAGGCACCAGTTGTACCGGATCATTCTTTCTTGGTCTCCTCTTGAGTTTTGGGACGGGCTCTGGGAAATTTAAGGACCATAAAATTAGTTTGGAGCAATAAATAGTTTCAACCAGCTGAGGAGGTTTCTACCTGGACACTCAGTTTTTGGATAAAGTTGTTAGCCATGCTATGCTGCTGTGGTCTTCCTGAGTCACTGTAATGCTGAGTGGGGTGTAGTGTATGTGTGTGTTTGTGCAAGTGTGTGTATGTATATGGACACTGGGGTGTCTGGTTGAGTAATGGGGGCGTAGCAGAGTTTAGATGGCTTCTATCCTCCTTCCTATCCAGCGCTTGAGAAGGTCATCACTCATACAGACAGACGGAACGAGAGAGACGGTACTCATTCAGGCAGGAAAGACAGTGTGTGTGTGTGTGTGTGTGTGTGTGTGTGTGTGTGTGTATATGAGTGAGACAGAGAACAGAGGTAGGGTACTGAGTGGGACAAAGAACGATGGAGGGAAAATTACAAGTGATTGGTTGACACAATGGCGGAAAAGATGAGTATTCTCGTCTTTATGACGCAACAATGGCTCTTCCTCTCCCTACAACTTCTACACATTCAAGTCTCAGCTCTTCGGTTCTTCAGAATTTCTTTCAAAGGGCGCCCTGTGAAGCTGCTACAGATGTTGTGGAAAATTCTGTTCAGATGTGACTTTGAATCTCTTGTAATCTTATATATTACTTGCCGTTCATTACTGAAGTTTCCTGTGCCTCACTGAACATTTGAACCCTTCCACAGGCATGTCTTTGTTTATCAGTCTCCGGAAAAAAACATACATAGCAGTTGGTTAGTGTAGTCATGTAGTTTTTTTTGTTGTTGCAGTATTCTTGTTCATTTGTAAATTGTATGACATTGAATGATCAAAGTAGATAAATGTGGTTACGTACCTGTGCTTAAGTCTCAATGTCCGGATGATGGAGGTAAATCGGCACGCGTTGTCAACACATTGTGATCCCATGGATGACTGATATTGACCGGATTCTCTTCTTTCATGTCCATCCAGCTCCAATGTGTTCATAGTTTTGGAGATGTGAGCTGAGTTTCACTCTGAGTATATCAGATTCAATAGAGGTGCTTTGGTGTTAGCAATTTTGGAATCGTTAAGGAGAGTGCAATTTTTAGACATAATACTACTTTATTTGGCTTTGACAATAAAGCATTGCTATTTTCAGATGATGCATTACATGGGGTGCAGAGGTCTGATCTTTAACACGCAAGTGAACTACTGCTTGTTTGTTTTAGTATTTAATTCACTTTTAAATAATTAGTGTGGATTTTTCTTTTTCGTTGAAGCAAAACTTAACTCCTGGCTTTATGTGTTTATCAAAGACAGGGCAGAGAGTGGTATCAATATTCCGAGTGTAAATGTACAAATATCAAACTACCGTGTATTATAAAAAAACAAAAGCCATGCTATACACGGATTAATGAAAGGGGAAGCACTATTTGTAAACGCAGGGTTTTTAATTCCTGATTCGAGTTTGCAAATGTAGAGATTTATACACCTAGTTATTAGTTGGCATAGAAAGAATAGCAGGCTATTAGCAGATGTAGATTTATTTAATTTCAAAAGGATGCAAAGAACCCCATCTCACAGTTGATGTATTTAAAATAATTTATTTAAGACATAATTTAATCATTTATAAAATAGACGTCAGATATTTGATGTCTGAGACGTAAACAGTTATTTAACAAGAGTACATACCCATGACCTTCATTTTTCAGACGTTCATATTGACGGGTCCATCCATCACAAAGCCATCTTATCTGACTATGGAGGAATTTCTGTCCGTGTGCAGGTGTACTGCCGGGGACCTGAGAGAGTGCAGAGTCATGCATGCTGTCCTGCAGGTCACTTTCGCTGCCGGATAACCACAGGCCCAGCATGCTGTTTAAGGCATCTCTTGAGTGGGCACAGCACTGGTGAGTGAAAACCACAAAGACCTCATGATTTCAAAGACAGAGGGACAGCGGTGTTAGCAAAAGAAGCCAGAAGAAGAAGGCACCTCCAGTCTCGTATGGACCCAGTGCTACGTCACCAAGCGCTCCCTCCTGGATGGTCGGTCCAAACAGTTCAGTGTGTCCGATGTTCCTGGCCGCATCCAGGGATCTGTGGCGACCGTGTCAATGGAGCCTCTACGGTTCCCGTTGTGAAGAGAAAACCCGGGAGGGGAGCCGTCGTCGTCAGATAAATCCTCTGGAGCTAAAGAACGGGGGCAGGGAGACAGTTAACACAGACAAAATAGAAGCGCGAGTTTGACAGTGATGTCATTATGTTACGGTAGTAAACAAAGGAGTCCAATGGAGGCATTTCAGGCAGGGCTGGGCAGGGATTTTAGCCTTTGCAGACCATTTACAGGCACAAAATCCCACGAAACACACTTCAGGAAAGAGAAGACTCCAAAAAGCATCATTCGTCTTGAGAACACTCAAAATCCTTGAACTGTATTTAATGTCTAAATAAATGGGGACATTATTCTTCCTCTAAGTAGAAGTAGCACTTTCCTAGAGGACTTGTATTTGCTGTATTTAAAGACAGCTGTGCTTTTGAAACCCATTAAAGCCCTTGTGTAGAATTTGTATTCAGACATCTACGAATAACATACTCTATAGTCTTGGAAAACTGCTTTCCGGAGATTTGCACTCCTGCAATAATTACTTAGAATGAATAAAAACACCAGAACTGAATCTTTCAAGTTGTACCTGCTGTGCCACGATGAATAAGAGCCTTGAGGCGACTTGTCCTGTAGCTCCTCCCATCGCCGCGGGGCTCTACTTCCTGCTGCAGTCTGTCCACTGAGTGGGTCGAGTATTCTTCGTGTTGGCTGGAAGCTGCGCCATCCTGACACAAGCAGAGGACGGCAATAACACTTTGTGATTAAAGAAAAACTAATGTTGCATCTTCCATAATTAAATAATGTGTGTGTGTGTGTGTGTGTGTGTGTGTGGTACCTGTGTGCACTGTGGCTGTTTGGCCAGCCTCCTCCTCTCCCTGGCCGACAGCTGAGGGGCTTTTGCAAGCTCGGGGGTGTGTGGCACAGGGAATGCTTCACCTAGGCGGTCTGAACACACAAGAGCTGAATTAGTCCCAGGCATTTTAGTTCCACTGCTCTACTTTAAATTTGAAAAGGCACAATAAGAAGGGTATCATTGCCCTCTAGGAGTGTGTTGCTCTGTCTGTATCTGCAGAGACCCTGCAGCCCCCTGCCTGAATTCTTTATTTGGCTGTGTTTGGGATATTTCTTGGCTTCAACTTTTGTATAAAGGAAGCGACCAGGTGCCAGAGTGTAAGCATGAATCCAAGAGGAAAATACGTAAATAGCCGACGGTGCCAATACACCAACAACTACAGCGAGGCAAAACAACAAGAGGACGGGAAGTGTGCACTCGTGTCAAAATGTCTGGGGAAAAGAAGTCTTGTACGTTTCTCACTACTCTTACTGCAGTAAGAATCCTCTCATCACCAGTTCTGCAGAATGGCGGTCTTACCGATGAAAGCGCTCTCTGACTCCAGCAGTGATCCTCTTGCAGACCCCCCCATAGCACTTCTCTGTAACAGAAACACAAATTGGTACCCAATCCACCTCTAAAGCTAGATAATAGTTATTACAGTTAATATAAAATAAGATTTAAACCAAATGACTTACCAAATATTCATTCTGATGTAACGGTGACAGGTCAAAATAATCTGCAACACGACAAAAACGCACCGTAAATATAAATCAATTGCCATAGACCCGAGTTAAATGGCATAAACATGCGACCTTCCTCTGTAAATCAGGAAAAAAGCATGTTGTCACAGGTGTAAATCAAGTTTTCTTTTAGGTTTTTTAAGCTTAACTTCAGTGTTAAAGCTTGTTGATGCAGGTGTGAGTTTTAGCTCAGTTTGGTTGAAACTTTTCTGCTCGAGGCTCAAAGACAGATATTTCAGAATTGTGTAAACATGTAAACAGACTAGAAAATAAAACGTTTCCACAGATAAATCTCAGATGGATACTGAGTTCTGACCGTCCTGGGCCGTAGACATCTGGCTGCTCTGCTGAAACGGATCCCTGTAGCCCCGCCTCCTCCTGCTGGCCACGCCCATTTCCTCCAGTTTAGGAACCTCACTGAAGCCTAGCCTGGACTCCCTGTCTGAATCACACACACACACACACACACAGACAGGTCAATGATAATGAAGTGGTGTTGTAGGGCAGTAAATGAGCACTGTTAGAGTGTGTTACCGGTGTATTTGAGCTGAAGGGAGTCGTGGATTCGCTGCAGGTTTCTGGGCTCTGGATTTCTGGAGTTAGGCCTTCGGACCGGAGCCTGGAGCCGCAGCCTGGCCATGTCAAACACGTCCACCGGGGGTCGCTCCCGTCTGCATCAATAAAGACAAGAACACATACAAATTTACTCTATAGTTTATCAGTAGAGCAGAGATGAGGCCTTTTTATAGGCCAAGCCGGAAGTTTGAAATGGCTCCCTAAACTAACAGCAATGGGATTTTGGAATATTGCAGAGAATAAGCTCTGTGGCAAACACGGGTTTTATGACACTTACACGTTTTGTACAGCAGGATAATCTCCACATACTAACACCACTTTGTGTTTATGAAGTGTAAATGCAATCACCACAATGAATAGCTAATGGCTATTTTATTTATAAAGGCATCTAAACAGAAACACATTGAAATAACATTGACTTCAAGACTAATTTCTCAAAACTACTTTTGTGTTTTGGGACTTATTCTTTCACCCCTCTATGTAACCTAAAGTAGCAGAATAAAAAGCACAACCAGTTGATGATTAAAAGTGATTTAAATCATCTAATTGATCACAGCAACATATCCACAACTACAAGTATCTCTATGGGATGTGGGATGTTGATTCAGCCCTGAAGGTCAGGATCCTTTACATGTATAATCATGTCCGCAAACACTTTGTGATAAGTCTCACAAGCTCTCAGTGAGTTATGTGTGACTCTGACCTGTCACTCAGAGGAGACTCTAGCTCCTCCCACTCTCCATGCTGCAGACAGTCCTGCAGACGCTTCTGCTCACTGCGCAGCTGCCGGCGCAGCGCTGACAGCTCGCTGTACACTTCACGCTGGCCACCTGAACACACACACACACACACACACACACATACAATTGATACCGTAATGTCACAGAGAGTGAAACATTGAGGCAATGATCCAGGAAGTGGAAGTTGTTCTACCTGTAAAAGCATATTATAAGTCTCTGCATTTGTTTGCATTTAAAAAGGAAGGATGTGGTTACACTGTAAATGAAATACAATAACATTCAAAAAAAGGATTAGCAATATTTTGTAGGATACAGGTAACAGATAAAGGATGAAAGATTGATTCTCATCACTTGTCATATTTACCTGAAGGGTCAATAATAATGTTTTGTGTATTGTGTGTAATTATCGTCAAACATTATAACTTTCTAATTCTTATGGTTATTTTCCCTGTACCTGCGGCTCGGAGCTGATTCCGTCGGGCGGGGACAGGAGGGGACTGCAGGCCCGACAACGAGCGCTCCTGAAACACAGATACAAGTATGAAAAACAAAGAGACCTCAAGGGGAGGAAACACATCCAGGAAAGTTTTCTGAATACACATCTTCTGTTACACAAGACACAATGTTTATCCCAAGTTTGTGTGAGACTCACAGACAGGGGGGCAGAGGACTGCTGGCTGTCCACAGAGGGGGGTCTGGGGGCGTACTGCTGGCGTCCATGTTTCCTCTGCAGGGTGGGGATCGGAGGGGAGGGCTCCCTGTAGACCTAAGGACACAGACACACATTCACTGCATTAAAGTATAAAAAGGCGGCTAAAAGACAGCGTTAACGGGGAATCAAATGTTCAGTCTGTTTCATAATAGTGAGAAATCAGCTGCTCTTACTTAGAACCCCCCTATTTAGCATTTATATATCGTTGATTGATTGTTATATTGATATAAATATGTAATTCATTGTTTATAACACTCATAGTTGTAAACAGACATTTAGATTGTTAAATCATTTAAATGCAATTAAAATGATAAACAAAACTGAACGAATGTCAAATGTCCAATAAAATATCCAATAAAGCCTAAATATGTACATAAAGTCATCTAAAAAATGTGCACCACAAAAATGTGCACTTTATCCATTTTGTCATTATCTATTCATACAGCAGCCTGCCCTTGTAGGCGCCACAGGAGGAAAACTATTTTAATGAAAGCGTAATATAGATTATTGAAATATCCAAATCACAGGAGGCGCCATATTTGCAAAAGTTCAAGGACCTGTGCCAAACAAAGTCTTTTAGAATATATGTTCTCATTAAATTAAAAATAATTACACTATCTCTCTTTGAATGTTAAAATAATTTAAATTAGACATTATTTCAAAAACCTTAATAACAATTGGAATATTTTCCTGCGTCAGTGAACTCACCTCCTCCACCCGGGCCTGCCTCTCCCTCTCATACTGCCTCCTCACTGCCTCCCTCTCCTTCTCCTCCGCTTCCTTCTTCTTCCTCTCCACCTCTTTCTTCCTCTGCTCAGCCAGTTGAGTCAGCTCTTCATTCTTCACCTTTTGCTGAGACACGCACAGAAAAGAGTACATTTTAACCTTAAGCAACATTTAATGAAGAGTAAATATGTATCAGATCTTCCCGTAGTCTTGTTTATTTAATAATTGAGGGATCAGGAGCAATTATTAATCATAGTGTGAACCCTCCTCACCTCCATATCCTTGCGCTGCTTCCTCTCCTGCTCTTGGTCGTACTCCCTCTGGATGCGAGCTCTCTGCTCCGCCAGCCTCTTCTCCTCTTTCTCCTCCTCCAGCCTCATCTGCTCCCTCTCCTCCGCCTTTTTCAGCATCTTCTCATCAATCTGGAAACAAACGCAGATTCAGAAACCCATCAACCCAACCCCCAAACAACCTTTACTTTCAGGCGGAACCAAATGACTAGTAATGCACAAAATAAACCTCTTTCTGTTTTGTTCTGGTCTCCTCTAGTTTACTTTTGTCAACAAGCCACTAGCTTCATTTCTATAGAACCGTAAGAGCACGGGAAGGTTGTCTGACAGCAGAAGGGACAAAGCCTGCCAGAATGACACCACTGATATAAGTCAGTCAGGAGTTGAAGGTATACCTGCTGTTTGAGGTAAGCTTTGTACTTGTCCTGCTCGTGGAGCTGTTGCTGGGTGGGCTGGTTGGAGAACACACTGCCTCGGGCAAACTGAGGGGTGTGGACAGGGTGGAAACCTGCAAGGAAAAATAAAAATGAAGATATTCAAGTCAAATAAAGCTCTCAGTAAGCAGTAGCTGAGGACATCAGAGCTGTGATCCTGTTTTGACAGGTCTAGGCTTTTATTTTCTTCCATCCCTGAGCTCAACAGACGTATAGTAATAGACCTTTGATATTGCACACAACTTCCTGTTTATTTTGACCATCTTTTCTTGTAAAATAAATAAGCTATCGAATTACATATCAGTTATGAATCACTCTTTTGATCACGCTCCGAGACAGTTAAAAAGGCTTGTTTCACAGCAACTGAGGATTAATGGCACCTGGCATACGGACTAAACCTCTATTTATTATCTTGAAATGCACCTTGTCGTCAGGGAGCGTTTTTGGCATTTCAAAAGGGTAAAAACTAAACAAATACAGATGGCAAATTATTTTGTATCAATCAAAGCAACAAAAACAACCACAGCAAACAATGCTTGACAAACAGATATCAGACATTGAGCAATTGACTTCACACAACAATGTTAATTCATTTTTCAAAACCTGTTTTATTCTTTTGATCTGTGGACACTTGATGTTTACAGAAATCTAAATAAATTGGGAATGGGACACATTCTGAATTATTGACTGCTTTTAAAATGAAGGAGTCACCACCTTTTTAAGCCTATAAATCTGAATAAAATATATGTTGTTGCTCTTGGTTTTCTCAAATACCTGAACTATTGAATTGCTGAGTATCTACAGTATATCGCTGTGTAGTACCTCCATATTAAAAAAAAGTTACAGGCACTAATACGTAGGGAGGAGAGACAGTTACCGTACCAGAGAGCCTGTCATTGGTGTCATGGCTGCTGCGCTCTGCTACAGTACCAGAGACCCTCTCACTGGGGTCCGGCAGCTCTGCCCGGGAGGCCGTGGCTCTCCTCTGCCACTGCTCCGGGTTCATGTAGGCCTCCTCGTTCACTTTGTGCATCTGGTTCAGGTCCGCTGGCCACGAGAGAGGGAGGGAGGGATCAGAGTTTGTTTATTTTACTTTCAAGAAATAAGATGAAACGGGAAGCAATACCTTTCACAGTGTGGTATAATACAGACAGTACACACCAATGAGGTTTCCAGTGCAGTCTCTTAGGGGGGCTCCTCCTCCCCCCCGGCCCCAGGGCTGGTGCTTCTTCATGTCGGCTTCTAGCTTGGCCTCGTACCGCTCCCTCTCCTCGCTCTCCACTCGCCTCTGCTCCTGCTGCTCCTGGATCTACAGAACAGATGTACGTTACATCATAACCCTTTCATGTGTTGTTCACTTCTAAACACAAATACATGTTATAATCAGCAGCTAATGTTACACACAACATCATCTTCTCCTGCTTTGCACAACTAAAATAACCTCAAACTGACACTGCAACTTCATTTACAAATTTGGTTTCAATATAATGTCAAATGTAGATTTCAGGTGCAACTGAACAGATGCAGGTATCCCACAAGGCACAGAGCACGGGACCACAGAGTTTCTGATTTTTCTGGCACCTGAAACTCTGCAATAGAGGTTTGGGTCACGGTAATCATCTCAAACCCATTTTTTTGTTTCGGCTTACGTGTTTATTCAGCTTTAAAACTGAAATGACGCCATATTGGCATTATGCTTCTAGTTTAAGAACACAACATTTGTATTCTCACCACTCTTACCTTGTCAATTTGATGTCCTTTATGTTGGCCTATGTATTGATAGAAGCATAATAATACACTCTGTGATGTCCTAATGTAGAGATATTTGTATTAATAACATTACAGCAACAAAATACATTTCAAGCATCAGTCCAACAAACAAAGTACTTCATGTGTGTAAAGCTTGTGATAATGTAGCACAAAAATGCAAGTTTAAAAAGGCGTAGTAGAGGATTGTTAATCTTCAGAAAAAAGCTACTAGAGGAAGTCATGAAGGACTGGGATGGGATGCAGGAGGCACTGGGATATAGAGTAACAGCAGAACAGGAGGAGATATCAGAACACTTATACAGCTAACTCTATTTACACATTAATAACTGTCTATGGGGGAAACTTACACTACAGCTCTGACTCTAAACTCTGTTTAATTTTACCTGGTTGTAAAGCTGGCTGTTCCCTTCCATGGGCGCTTCCTGTCAACATATCACAGACTAGGATGCAGTGAAAGTTAAAAGCTACCGGTTACTACTTTATTTCTCCTCCCTTACAATGTTGTAACAGGATCCAAGCAAAGGAAGTTGAACCTTCATTTATACGTCAGTGCATCCCTAACAGTCCTGACATCGAGTCAAGAGCGGAAAAATATATTTTAAAAGGCTGGATATGGTAGTGGAGGTTTAGACTACCTGTTTCTTCAATGCCTCCCTGTAGCTCAGAATCCTCTCTCTGGTGGACTTGGATCTGTCTGAAGGGTAAACTCTGACGTGTGAGCCAGCAGCAGTCTCATTGCCCAGCCTGTCAGGAAAAGAAAACCAGAAACACCATCACTATGTAGTTTTGTCCTGTTAACGTGTCCTTTTTATGGAAGTGTCTGATCCTGCGCGCAGCCCACAGTAGTAAGAAGTGAAGAGGAGATATTTACTGTGCTGGAGGCTCAGGGCAGCTGCTCCCACTGTGCTGGCTGTGAGGGCTGTGGTGACCTAACTGGCTGGGCAGAGCTCTCCCTGGTGGAAGGTTCCAGTAGGACATGGGTAGGCCAGCACCGGGAGCAGCCAATTGACCGTCTGGAAAAATCCAACATGTTAAAATAATGAAGAAAATGCTACATGTAACTAACCTTTTGTGTACCTAAAGTGTGACATACATCTAACAGAGGAGCTTACAGTAGGTGGCCATGTTGGGCTCCAGCAGGTTTCTGGAGCCATAGTAGTGATGGGGCTCTCCATATGGGCTCCTGAACGCCTCACTGACAGTTGAAGGAGGATGAGGAGGAAACATAGGGATTCTGGAGACACAACGTAGATATCAAACAATCACTGATATTGTTTAATCCTAAAGTCTCTGCAGATCTGATGTTTCTGGTTTTATCTGAAGATGTAGGTGTTTTACCTTATGTAATCTGATAAAAGCGACCCAGTATGATATATTTAGCTCAAAATCCTACCAGGCTGACCATTAATTTATACTCAAAATAACATGATAAAGGACTCAGCAACAAGTTAACAAAAATAAAAGTCTTTAATTCCTTAAGATGATCAGGAAACTCTGCTTTCAGTACTTGTGTGTTAGAATCCTTACAGCTCAACATGAAAATTGTGCAAGCCTCCAATCAATGAAAATATCTAGTATTTATTTGTGTTTTAAGCTTTCAGAAGATGTAAATTAATTATGCTAAGAATACAGAACATCTATGCAACAATACTACTGTGATGTTAAAAAGTTAAACTATTAAACAAATATCACCCTCACTGTTCAGTAGTCGATCTCCTCGAGTTAAATGGAAACATTGTTGAAATGAAGGGTCCCTTTTATTGTGAAAAGGTCACAGGAAATGCGCTCACGTGTGATTTATGGCAATTTTTAATGTTTAATCAGCTCTAAACACTGCAAGGAGTATTAAGAGAGGTAGGGAAACCATGGTGAGCTTTTTCTTATATTAAAATTAAAGCTGAACACTCTTTGGGCTCCTTTTTTGTTTTTATTTAGCTTGAACTGCACTACACGTGTTATCAAATCAACCGAGACTAAAATCCTGAACATTATATCTTGATGTTTAAGTGAGAGGGATACCTGGAAGTGTCCACGGCTCTGGGGAAGGAGGGGGCGGCAGGCTGGCTGTTGGGGGACAGGCTGAGGGTGGAGCCGTACTCCAGCAGGGGGGACTGGAAGGCCACGTGGGGCAGTTCAGGGGGAAGAGGCGTCTCTCGCTCTTTGACTCCCGTCCTCACGTTGTTACGGGGCGCTCTGAGTGCGCCGTCACTCTCCCCCGGGTAACCCCTCCTGCACAGCCCGAACTGTCTGATCCTGTCCGGCTGGTTTGTGGATGGAGACAAAATTGAAAGATAAACAAATATAATGTAGACAGCATGTATGATGATTTTTTAGACATCCCTCCTTATTTATTTTTCAACAACTATTGAAAATGCCCCTTTTTTCGGGTCATCCTTTTGGACTTTTCCAGGAATCTTCTACAATTGCTATTTTTGGTTTATTCTGAGTTTGAGATGACTCCGATTTTCCTGCCGTTAATAGCTAGACCTGTTAATAACAGTTCATAAAGAGCCCATCTGATCAAGCATTATGGGATAATACCTTAACAGGTGGTCTGTCCTATTAATGCTTAAACATACTATGGGGAACCCTGTTTTCTTCCTCTTTCTACCAACTTTTTGTAGATCTATCTGTCCGTTTATTATGTCGTATTTTGGAATATTTGTTTCTATACTGTCTTATGTCCAGTTCTTGTCTGATAAATTAAAACATCTCTATAAATCTGGTATCAAATAAAGAAAAACTTATAAAAAGTCAGTGAATTTAAAAATTAATCGACTATCTTCCTGACCCAATCTAAAGGACCTGACTGACCTGTTTCTCAGGATCATAAGCCCCGGTTGCAGCAACTTTCAGCCCCAAATCTTTCTCCCTGAAACAAAGACAAACATATCGAGTTATTTTCATTGCGAGTCACAAGCTTAGCATTTAATAACACTCCTCCACAGAGATGTTCAACCAGAGAACGTGCTGAGGTTAAGTCCTCTCCTCAATTGCTCTATTGAGGCCCAAAGACTGTGGAACAACATCCCCCTCCCTATCAGATGGGCCCCCTCCATTGAGTGTTTTAAATCCAGGTTATAAACACACTTCTTGTTTCTTTCTTTTATTTATTTATTGATCTTATGATAAATGTTGTGTCAGCGTCTTGCTCTGTTTTGAACAGCACTTTATTTTTAAATGTGCTTTATAAATAAATGTGATTGAAATGTGATTGATACATGTCTCTGTGAAATTGAGTCAGCCTTCAACATGAAAGTTCTTCAGGTGTTACATTGTACATGTGCAGAGAGGAATGAGTGAGCACACCTCTTCTTGTTCATGTGCTGCTCAGCAATCTGCTGCTGCAGCTCCTGCCTGTAGCGCTCCTTCCTCCTCCGTAAGGCATCTTCTGTATTAGATGCTCCTGGAAGAATAGAACACTTATTTACAGAAGGCGTAACAATTCTCTATCAACCAAACACCTGATTATATCTGTCCTATCAGAAGTAACGACACATGCAGTGTACTGTATAGATGAAAAAAACAATGTCTTTTAACCGATTATAAGTCCGGTGACTATTTCACGGTCCTCATCTTTGGTCAGTGCTC
The DNA here is from genome assembly GCF_036324505.1 of Eleginops maclovinus. Taxonomy (NCBI): domain Eukaryota; kingdom Metazoa; phylum Chordata; class Actinopteri; order Perciformes; family Eleginopidae; genus Eleginops; species Eleginops maclovinus. The sequence goes on from NC_086371.1 coordinate 22,167,455, forward strand.
TTGATCCTCTGCCTAGATTCTCCCTGTTCTCCCTGGGAAAAACACACACAAATACAGAGAGAGAGAAGGTCAAATATTGTCATCTATTTCATCAGAATCAGAATAATGTATTAATCCAAATAGAAAATTGGGTGTCCTGACAGTTGCTATTGTGTAGAATGAAAAAAATCAAATAAAACAGAGTAAAGAATTGAAATGTTTATTTAGACATAAGTTAAAGAATTAAAAAATCCTTCAAAAAAAAAGTATGTAGACATAAAAATGTAAAGTCAAATGTCGAAAGAAAATAAATAAATACAGATAATTAAGAGATTAGATTAAATAAATTAAAGATATTTATATAAACATGATTAAAGTGTCTAATAGCTGATCAGAATTATGGATATGTATAAAAACATAAAAGATTTAAATAATAGAATTCATAATAGTGCAATAAAAAGATTAAAAAACAACATCAAATATAATTAAAGTAAACTTATAGTAAAATGTCTTATAAAGGTTAATTAAAAAAGATTTATATAAAGAAAAGAAGTTGAAGTAAAAATTGCACGGTTCAGTAGGATTGCTCTGCTGATGTGCCAGCCTGCTGCTCTGAGGGAGCACTATGATGTCAACACAAGAGCGTACCGGTTATCGGTCTTATACAATCTCCTCCTCTCGTGAGTGGCCTCGGCCCCCATCTGTCTGCGCCTCCTCCCTTCCATCATCATCTCCTCCTCTTCCTCCTCCTCCTCGGAGTCCGACAGCCTGTCACAGTGACGGGGGAGAGCTGAGATCGGCTCCTCGTCCTCCTCGGAGCAGAGGGGCCTCACCTCGACGTGGCGCAGAGCCCTGAGCAGCCCCCTGCTGTCCTCTGTCAGGGTGGCTGCGTCCCTGCGGGAGGGGGGGTGCTCTTTGGAGAGAACAACTGCCTGGTTTTCAAGCAGGTGTTGCTTAAGGAAACGTGAGGGAAAGAGGAATGATATTAGCCATCATCAGGGATAGTTTCACAATCATTTATCAACATTTCAGCCAAATCTTATTTTCTTTTGACCACAAGAGGGCAACCTTTCCATGTAAGTGACCGTGTGTTGTTATATCGATGATTGCACCTTTTTAGATAAGTAAAACTTCTTTAAAAGGGCTTTTTTGCAATTTACATTTAATAGATAGTTAAATAGTCATGGTTCTTTGTTAAATATGGAACATGCTCAAATCAGTTGGATTTTTTAAATACATTATTTCCCTGTCAGCCACAATCTTAAAATCCACTGACATCATTAATTTGTTGAAAACAGACATTTACCTCGACAGCCTTCCTGTTATCCAGGTGATTTAAGGGTCCAGGCTTTGTTAGGTCAAAGTGTTTCCTCTGTAACATAAAACTTCACTATCAGGATCACAACATTGTGACTTTAACTCTTTCCTAAAAAACAGACGCCCATGTTCACGAAAAATGTTTTATTTTTAACTTGACCTTTCAGTAAACCAGGTGGAGGGTAAATAGTGTATTTCTGTAATGTTTTTTTCCCCCAAACACTCATGTTTTTAAAGTAGACCTTGGGAAAAAGTAATAGCTACCTTATAGAACTAATAAAGCCCAATTTATAACAAAAAAAAACGTTTTTGAAAGATTTAATATGAGAGAAATATGGCCATTTCAGGATAAAAAACAGGAAGAGTGATTAATCTAGCAAGGAATCTTTAGTAATTTAACCACTAGTAGTAATTTAATGGTATTAATTAAGTAATTTTTTTAACATACATTGACCCTATTGTGCTTTTACACTGAACTGAACCATTACGTTTTGTTGATTCAGTTAAACACAGGTGTAAACAGGTGCAGTAATGCCGTTTTTCCACCAACCCGGAGCCAGAGCTGGACCCAATAAAGATCTGGTTTTTCGTGTTTCCACCGCAGCGGTGCCTGCTTTAAGTACCGAAAAAACAGATCTTTCTGGCCCCACTCGGCTGCCCGGCAAGATCCAAGATCCAATACGTCACGCTTACTTTGGAGGGGGGAGATTAACCTGAGCAATAACAGTTCATGGCGAGTACAGCGAGTACAAGTAGTAACAAGCAGTATCGCTGAGCAAAGTGACTAGAACGCGACCACACACTTATAAAACACACACTTTATAAAGTCAGGCAACACTAACCAGGCTCAGTGTGAGGCTGTTTATTTTACCTTACTTTAATCATCATCCGTTCACTGTTATTGATCATTGTGAAGAGCAGGCAGACGTTCTCCTGTTGTTTTGTATTATTGCAGCTATCGGATGGAATCAATACATGCATAAGTGTATATGACAGTCACCTGAGCCATATAGCGCCTGTAGTCCATCCGGAGCTCGTGCTGTAGCCTCTGTTTCTTCCTCTCATACTCCACACCGAGGGGGAGACCCACACCACAACTGTCCTCTGAAAAACACATCCATCAATATTTAATGGAACACAAGGTGAAGAAACAAAAACACAACGCTGAAAAACATTGCACACCACAGGGGAAAATATAAATGACGCTTTTTTTGTGAAAATAATGATGTAATACAACACTTAAGGGGTGAAATGTGGAACTGAACCGTACCTTTCCCCTGTGTTATAGACCTGGGAGGGATGTTCTCTTTAACAGTAGACCCATAGGTTTGATAGGGTTTTGCCTGTCAATAAACAATAGAAGAATATGAAGGATTAAATGCTATTCAAACTAAAACCACTGGGTTTGAATATAATATGCAGGGCTCTTTTCATAAATTTACATTTTATACAAATAAACTATACCAAACACCTTTTATCAGTTACAATGTAAATGTGTTGCAGGATGTTTTCTGTGTACAGTAGTTTCTACATTAAATTAAATTATTGAAGTTTACTTTCTTTTTCCTTTATCATGTTTCATTCAGTGGAAGGTAAACAAAAAGGCTAAATCCCTGAGAATTTCACAATTAAAATAAATAAATGTACATGCATCATAGTAATTTATATAATAATCTATTTTATATACATTTCCTGATCTGAGACTCAATAAAGGTCTTAGCTTTATCATATCGTAATATGGAAAAGTGTATTTTCATGGTTATAAAGGCTTCATTACCTTATAGCAAAGTTGTTTTTTAATATTTAAACTGTTCTATTGTTTGCCTTTACTCACTTGACAATTAAATCCACATAATTACAGATTATCAGCAATTTCATTGGGTAAATAGTTTGTGAAAGCACTAATAGACAACCTTACAATATCAATAGAGGTATATAATAAGAAATATGGTCATATTTGAGTTTCTCCTATCTCACAGCCCTTATAAGTGGTTATTTATCAGAACCTAGCCTGGTTTTGAGCCATATCAGACTAAATACAGCCATATTTCTAACACACCTCTATTTCCATGTAAGGAGGGTCTTGTTCCAAACTGGCTTTATCCTCAGCCACTCTGGCCTTCCTCTCCCTGATGAAGATCTCCAGCTCGTCATCCATCTCCTTTTGGCAGAGTCATACAACCCAACTGAAAACACAAGATGTCACCCAGGTCTGGCATAATATAAAACGGTGTATGAAGAAATCACACAAATTGCACAATTTATCATTTTAACCAGCGAAGGTAAGAGCTAATATTCAATAGGATTAATACAGTTTGTTTTCAACTGTGCTCCATGCATAATGTAAACAACGCAGACAGCAGCAGGGGATTTCACTTATTAGTTCCTGTTATCTGTAATGAGCGATAATCAATGTAATGACCTGCAAGCTGGAACATATTTGTTCCGTTGTGTACAGGCTTAAGGCAATTTATTTTACATTATCTGTGGAGATAATGAAGAAAAGTACTCGAGAAAGTTACACTTTAGGATCTGCTATTAGGGATATTAAATATGGTTTTTAAAGTAAGTCGATAATGCTAGTCACTTTAATTTTCCGTTGTCAGGCAACAACATTGAACCAGATAGCGTCACATTCCATACAGATAGCATTGACCCGCCTAATGATAATAGCTTAGCGGCTTTAATGAATACACTAAAAATATAGGAAATACCTTTCAAAATAATGTCAACACGTTGTATAGATAGTGCTTACTGAGTTGGTGCTAAGTAACCTATACAAAGCTTTACGTAAGCTAGCATGTTAACCCTAACTGAAGGGAGGCAAACCCAAAGTAAAGCCAATTAGAACGACACCATAATGAGGAAAGCTAACCTGTGCTAATCACTAGCTCCTCAACCGGCAAGCGTTCGCTTCTACGGTATCTCTCAGTGGTATTCTCGTTAACATAAACAAAACCTACCATTGAGTGATTGTTGAATAGGACGTTACCGGATAAGGCAAGGTTTGCTAACTAGCAACTGTTGGCGGCGCCTTGGTTGTCCACTAAGTTCTTAAAATTTCAAGCACGTTATCATAAATGTGCACTACTTCCGGTTGTAAGTGTCAAAATAAAAACATTTGTAATGTAATTTCTCAGTTGATAACTATTACGCAACAATAGAAATATGTTGTCTGTGAGATAAAAGGACCATTCTATTTTGCTGGATTAAATCAAAATACAATTAATTCACAATGCATTTGTCCCTATATTTCCTCTTTATCTTATATATTAACTATAACTGTGAAATATGTGACATATTGTTTTCAGAATAGCTTTTTATTTAAAACCTGTTTTTGCCCCCATAATATAAGAACAGCTAATAATTATGTCCGGCTTTTTTTTCTTTTTTTTTTAAATCTGTATACTCACTATGCCCTTTTAAGGCTGGCAGGGTTTGTCTTTTTGGCATATCATTTAACAGAACATGTCGAGACGTGAAATGTGAGCAGATTTGAAACAGCATTATTCAAAAGCTAGTTATAATCTGCTGCAGACCTATGTTTTGTAGCCATTTTCCTGATACGTTGTTCTGCACAGCACACTCTTTCACGACACATGTTGTGCTCATACTTTGAAGGCGGATGGTTACACTTCCTGTTTTTGACTTTAATTTGACATTTCGTATCTCAGCTGTGTGGCATCGCATCATCGTTCACTCCCCTTTAGATTCTATATCCACTCTTTAAGATCACATGTTGTATTCATGTCCTCGGAGAAAAGGGTTTTTTAAGGGTCATGAAGCAAAACAAATGTTTCCACAAGCAGGTGAAGGCAAGCACTACTGGTTTAAAATCACTGAAGTTGAAACACATTTAACTAATGTCATATGAATGCCACAGAATACTTATGGAATTCCTAAATACTGTAGTTAAAATGGTATACATATATTTGCTTATGCTTACTTTACACATTTTCTTGTCAATTAAATGAGTTAAAATAAAAAGCACACTTTATCATGTGCGTATAACTAATGCATGAATATATATCATTATTATTTTTGTCGAAAGGATACGCTAAATTACAAGTAACTTTTTCCTTAGTGTACATTTACATTTTATTTAATTTATCACTTGTAAACATAAAAACATAAAAAACGAACATAAAGTGACACAATATATTACTATTTTTACAAGGGAAGTCAGCCTTGCTCCCAAACCCAATAATTTTACTACACCTTGACTAGATCTGATATTATTCAAGCAAATTGGGTAGTTTTAAACCATTTCAAGAAATCAAAAATACCACATCCACCTTTTGTTTGCAATTTATTGCTTATATAAACGCTCTCTAAACAATTGTTGGTAAAAATAAAATCTATCAATAATAATCATAAATAAAATCATCACAATGACTTTTACATGACATTATATTGCACAATTATAAGCCTTAACAAGAATCACAGAACACAAGTGTTGTTGTTGCTCAGTTTGTGTGTATGAGGAATGTTCCGAGGTCCTTGCTGCCTTCCAATGTCTTCCTGTATTACATCAGAGTCTTTAAATAATCCGCTTCACAAACTGATGACCTCATGATCAAGTGCTCAGAAATTGATACTCTGTCTTGTAATCTATAGACCGCCATTATTAACACAGGAACAACGTATTTGTTGTGGTACAGACCTGATGTTTCAGTGCTGTTGAAAAAAAATATATTTACAATTTGATCTTGTGAGAATGTGGACTTTCAGGTACACACGTGATCTGGCTGCCTAAAGGACAAGTTAAGATCTGCACCACAACAAAGACCATTATTTTTCTTCATTTCAAAGTCACCAACAGTGTCTCAGTCCTGAGCGACGCTGCTGCTTCCTGTCGGAGGTCGGGCATCTCCATGTCGTGCCTGCCGCGGCAGTTTGTGATTCGTCAGCTACAGAAAGGCCTAAAAGATCCTCAGTTTGTGGTGAATGAGTGTTTGTGTTCACATGTTGTCCACCTCGGCGCTGAGCTCAGGGCATACTTCCTTCAGTAACATTTCCATCAACACCTAACGGAGACAGTGACACAAAACCAATTTGTTACCGGGTGTTGTAACATATTATAAAACGAGTTTCATGCAATGACACCATAAATATTGATGCATGTGACATACTCAAATCAAAATCAGCCTTACTGACCCTGAAATGGATTTTGAGTTTGAATACTGTTCTAAAGAAGACATTCATAGATCTCCAAATATGTTTTTATTGTTTTTGCTCTTCAGATATTAAGCAAAATATGTCATATAACGTCATGACTGATACCGAGGCATGATTATGAGAAAAAGGCCTTCAAAGTTTCAGTTAAAAAAAAATATTAGCCAAAGTTATTTTAAGAGGGGGCTCAAGGATGAATACTTTTGGGGCATGGTACCCCTTGCTCCCCCCTTAGGACCATCATTGAATAAGCTATGACTTGCCTCTTCCGCTAAGTTGCACATCTGGTTTTATGTCTCAGTTTTTTTTTGTCACCTTGTATGCTCTGTTGTTAATCTTTTCTCCCTAGTGTTGAATGTCCAGATTTTTTTTAATATGTTCCATAGATTTTGAAAGTGTGCTATACAAATAATACGTATTATTAGTCGTCATGCCCGTCAATGCTGTAATCTGAATTTGATGAGAACGAGCAGGAACAGAGCGAGAGGAGACTGTGAACGCTGAAGTTGTCCCCCTGCTTTGACAAACCTCCCCAAAAAATTGTTCTTCTCAATATGGCGATAAAAGTTCTAAAAGTCAAGATTGTGTTTAAAATCAATCCCAAAAAGACTTTTGGAGCTATACCTTGATTTATATTATTAAATAGTTAAACATGTATTTTTTTGCCGTTTTGTTTATAGTAACTGTATTATTATTTAGTGTTATCAATTAAAAGTAGTTCTATGCTTTTATTTTGAAGGCACGTTTTGGCACTGAGTGATTCTTGCCTAGACATTGGACATTATTTACCTGCATATGATTCGCTTTCTGGTGCCCCAGCGGCACTTTAGTATAAGTTTTCTATTTTCTTAGATTTGCCGCTGCAGCTGACCAGACATCCAATTTATTTGATAGAGTGCGTAACATATAAATATTATTCTTACATATAGAAGATGTTTGTTAGCATTAGCCTCCTGCAGGGCATTGAAGATCTTGATGATTCCGTAGCGGGCATTCTGCTGGCCAACTAAATTTGTTAGTGCATCTGCAACAAAAAAACAGATCCGACACAAAGTTAAAAGATTAGATGTGTTGTAGGTTTCGGATCTACATGTTTTTATATGTTTCATGTTGCTACCTGGGATATTGTCAAGTAGTTTCTGTTGTGCGCGCTCCTTTGTTTCACTGCGCTCCGTGTCAGTTCGGACCTTGACGTGCGGGGCTAACCTCCCATTGGGCCAGAAGGTGTCCCTGAACACGCTGATGTACACCACCGACATCTGTTCACAGAAGATCCAGTTTACCGTGTCCCGGATCTGTCTGAGGGAACGAAAGAGAGATGTTAGCCTCGTAGCTAATTGATGAAAACATAGGAAAACGATAGCGTTGGCACTGTCATGGGAACAGCGGTTCAATCCCTTTGGTTCAGAGCGTAATACAAAACAATAATACATTTAAAATCTCTAGCATTATTGAACATCTGATTACTGAATATCTAATCCATAATCCATCAATAAAACCAGGAGGCTTGTATGGTAATTGTTTTATATTTTACTACAACTTGCATATTTTTAGATGACTTCTCTCGGATTATATAAGTATTTACATTTTATTTTTTATTTTAATAAATGTTATTCTGGCTATGTGTTGCCTCTTAAAAATTGTTCCTTTACTTAATTAAATCCCTTAAATGAATAGTGAAATAAAAAAAGAATAAAACAAATAAGAATGTAAAAAAAAACATAATAGAAGGATATGATTCAAACAAAAGCCATGTCTTTTCTGCTGTTGTTGTTTTTTGTATGTAACTGTTCCTATTAGTTTATTGTTACATCTATTGAAACCATCATGTATATTTTTCAAATTATAACAGTTACCTTCAACCCCTAATCCATTACATCAACAACAAATCTGATGTCGCCTGTTAACTTATATATAATAAGCCTAACAAAGTCAATACCTCAATTTGTAAACAATCATGATTTAGCTGTTATTTGTTAAAAATGTGTCAAAACATTCAGACCAAATTCCACCCTGCTGGCTCTTACTTGTTGATGGTTCGTCCAAATGTCACCTGGACTAGTGCAATAAGAGTCTTCCTCACCCACTTAAACACTGATTGGACACAGACAGAGAATGAAAGTGAGAAAAGGAAAAGGTCAGATCTATTCACTCAGAGGGAATCACAATTCATAACTTTGTCCCGAAACAAAAGGACTTACAAATCACACCTCCAACATAAACAACAACAGGTGTTACCTCACTCTTATCCATCGAGAAACATCTAGTGTCTGTTTTTTTTCTATATTGAAATTAAAGTGAAAAATACGACAGTGGCGCACTCACTTCCTCTGAGTTCAAAGATCTCTCCGATGAGCATGAAGCAGGGCTCAGCGAGGGCGTCCCTCCTCCCGTCCCCCTCATCCCCGTAATCTGAGAGATCGCTGTCATCATCAGCGTCCTCCTATACACAAACACACACACACACACACACACACACACACACACACACACACACACACACACACACACACACACACACACACACACACACACACACACACACACACACACACACACACACACACACACACACACACACACACACTGAGGGTGAGATACTGGCTACATGTGGGTGTGGTAAAGAGGATTGTACGTGTGTATAAAACGCAATCAGGCTTTATAAATTGGAGGAAAAGAGTGCACATGCATATTTCTGTCTTCAGCATACACAGTTTTAGTCATAAAAATATGTTATATTTATATGTCAGGTGGAGATGATACCTCAGTGTGTGAGAAGAAGTCTCCAGGCAGCTTCTCCAGGAAGGAGGCCAGAGAGAAAGAGGACTTCTTCTGGATCGACATCACCTTCGTTACATACAACATATTTATCACATTAAAAAGTGCTCCATAAAGCAACGGAAGACCTCCTCTGGAAAATGAACCTTAGAGGTGATGATTTGTTACCTTGCGACCTCTTTAGATATTATGTCATCATGTATTAGTGAGAAACAGCTAAATAAATAAAAAACAGGACTGTACGGATATTTAAAAATCATGCAGGTGTTTAATAATTATTTAGAACACACTGGAAGGAGTTTTTAAGACTCCTTTGTCAAACTCAATCTGTCTGAATTACATTAAAATAATGAATTCTAAATGAGAGTCTTACTTATGACCATAATGTATAAGTATCTCTGTCTGAAAGTGGAAAATGATGAAATTGTTACCTTGAGGTACTCTGGGGACGGGCTGAGGAACGCATAGAGAGCCTCAGACTGGCACAATCGCTCATCTGCCAGCAGACGCTACACACACACACACACACACCACACCACACACCACACACACACACACACACACACACAGAACTGAAGTCATCATCAACCACATTAAGGCAATGAACCAACAGTAAAATCATTACTAAAGTTACTGAGATGCATAATAGCTGTACAGTGTGTTGGTTACCTGGAGAAAGGCATTGAGCTGGGTTTTGCTTTTGTCTAAGAACTTCTGGTCGATGGACTTGAAGGGAAGTTTACTGAGGGAGGGGAGTTGGAGTTTCTTCAATGATGGGAAACACTGAGGAAGACAGACACACACAGACAAAATAGGATTTTAACTTAGAGAGAGCCTTAGAGAGATTTTTTTTCAATATTAGAAAATGGTTTAATTCTATATAATGGAAGCGCACATCTATTGAGTTTAACCCTTCAGGCAAAGTTAATAGGGGGGTGCAGGAACGAGTCCTAAAACCCGGGAGTGAACTTTTGACCACTTCCGGTTCCCTTGTCTCAGAGTCAATGGGATTTCTCCAGAGGATTTTGGAAAATAGCTCCAAATAAGGTCTGTTGTTGACACAAATTCAAGAGACGGGTCACGTTTTGTTCTACGACATTAAATACATCAGCAGTGACCCCCCCCCCCCCCCCCCCTCCACTGGAGATTTTTGAAGAGTTTACGTGTCTGAAAATCGATGGTTGTTAAGTAGTGGCTGAATAGGACTACAGAAGTTGTCGAGGACGTTGTACGTCCTTACGCCGTACACATAAACACTTCCGCTAAGTTTGTTAGCTCATCTTTGTAAAACGATATCAGACTGGTAATTGAAACAGCCACGACTTCTACTTAAACTCAGTGTGGCTAAAAGGAAAAGCTTTGTTAAAATATGCAAGCGTGCAAAAGTCAGTGGAAACCATCTTAATTTGGCGTGGCGTTGAAGGTCGTGCGACCCTGCTGTACTCGTCTGTAGTTCGTTTATAGCATAACGTTACCATTTTGCTTCTGGCGATTACATTTATAACTAGAAAATGATAAAAGTAGAGTAGACACATGGAGATTATCCGGCTGAACAAATTGGCATTTATAAATCCGGTTTGTTTTCCACAGATCTTATTTCTTACAATATTCCAAAATCCTATGGAGAAATTGCCCTGCTTTTTTGTCGAGGGAACCCATGGGCAGTTTACTTCCGGGTTGGCCTACAAAAATACGTCATCCCTGAACCACTATGCAGGCACTGCAGTAAAACCATAAGGAACAATGACAATTTCTATACTGATAATCCGTAAAAAATGTTTTCCATACTGGGGCTGTCAATGGTAAGCAACCATAACCAGCTAACTGCACCATCTGAACTTCTTTTGGGTGCTGTTTTTTTAATTAGTATTAAAATATTGTGGATGGGACAGCAGTGTTTCTGTCTCTGCTTTCCTCCGCTCTGCTCTGTGTGTATGTGTATGACACCAACACTCGACTCACAATAACAGAAGATATTAATGAAGGTGAACCACTTGACAGATCTTAAAGTCCGGGTTATGATAGGCCCAAACAAAACAAAAACAACTTCTCTATCATATTTGCCATAGACTGATATTTATAGAAGTAAAAGATATCTCTCATCTGTGATTGGTCAGCAAGCAGTTCACGCTTCTGCATTCCAAAAGATGAACCATTTTCAACTTTGGGCATCCTGGTCGTGCCTGAAAAATTGTTGTTTCGGAGTGCTGTCCCGCCCTAACAGTGTGGCTCTGTAGTTTGAGCGCACCATTAATGAGTCTTGTCGAAAACAATGGAAATGCACGCGCATGAATCCATGTCTGGCCCTTAGTGATGCGTTACCTCGGTGAGTTTGCGGTGCA